>NW_028274808.1:194729861-194884334 GCF_037043125.1 Eumetopias jubatus | reverse complement strand
TTCCAGCCTGGCTTTAAAAGCCTTTGTGTGCATAGTGTTGTTTTGCCTGTAGGGTTTTTTTGACCATGATTTTTGTTTGTTACCAATTGGAATCATGCTGTTTCTCTCACTTAACAATACGTCTCTGAGAAATTTACATTTTAGTACAGATCGACTTAGTTATTTTAGAGGCCGCGTGGTGTTCTATGCAAGGTCCAAAGCTATTATCCATTCCCTTATTAATAGGCATTAGAGAGTCTCCTGACTTTTGTTCTTCCAAGAAATGCCACAATGGGCATCTTTATGCCTGAGTTGCTGGATTTCAGTGAAAGTGTTTCTCTGGGATAGATCTCTAGAATCATCAGTAATGCCAATCTGGCTTCTGAATGGGCTCTGCAAATGTACATTCCCACCAGAATGTAAGAGTCTCCATTCCCTAACCCTTTGCTAAAAATGGCTATTATTAATCTTTACATTTTTGCCAGGCCAGTGGGTGAGGGATAGTGTCTTGTTTAAATTTGCATTTAAATGAGCTTGAACAGCTTTTCACATATTTATTGATCTTTTGTATTCCTCTTTCTGTAAGTTTCATGTCCAATTTTCTATTGCACTGTTTGTCTTTATTGAATGGTGGGAGTTATCTATGTATCCCAGATATAGCCGCTTGCTTACTATATACATTGCAGATCTTTTCTTCTTTTCTAGCATTCTACCTGCCTTTGGTTCCTTTGATCTCCTCCGCTGAATCTTTTGTCATTACGCTCTTTGGCTATTTGGAATTTTATGTTGAAAACTATGCTTAGCTTCACTTACCTCCCATCCTGTCAACAAATTACGGTAGTCGAGTTTTTGGTCCCGGAAGTTCCCTTTTGTGTTCTATAACCAATAGGTCATAGTTCTGCCCTTTGGCTTTACAACACCCCCCCCCCCCCAGGGTCTTTTTGGTCAACTAATCTACATCCTGAATTTAGGACTTCATTTCTCTCCTGGAGAGTATAGATCACGTGGCCTATGCTTCATTGTTCTTGTGGATTAGCTTCTTACCTCTCTACTTTGGCTGTGAAAGCAGAGGCTGATATTTATGAGCAAATCACAAATAAAATACACTCAGTTGTTATTATGACATAATTACTATCACTCCCTAAAAAGTCATAATTCTTCACCATTGCTTTCAGTTTTCCAGAACAGAGTTAAATTAATGCTCTTGTGTTAAGTGAAGAGAGACAAACTAGAAACACTGTGTTAATAGTCAATGCCGGCCCTTCCTTCCTGCTCACATCCAAATGTGTAGAAAATTCTGTCAATTCCAGCTGCTAAAAGTCTGGATTGCTGGATGTACTAATACAAAAGTACAAAAAGAATATTGAGTATTCAGGTAAGAGTCAGGAATTGGATGGCCGAAGGAAGTCTGGAGAGTGGAAAAGTTTCTGAGGTTGGCATAGAGAATAATTGGAATTTTGTAGGCCAGAGCAATGACTTTGAATCCAATTCCAAATGAAATAGGAGCCATTGGAGGACTTTAAATTTGTGCACAAATAGGCTCTAGTATTTGTTTCTCAAAAGATGATCATGGCTGTTGAGTGAAGGAAGCATTCTTAAGGGGCAAGAATTTTGGAAGACATAGTACATGAAGTTGGACGGTGTGTTCAGTGGAGAGAGACAGGATGCAGGGTATATTTTCATGTTTGGATTTGTCCACTGATGCATCAATCAGAGAAAAATCAATCTCTTTGAGTCATTTTATCTGTAGTATTCTGTTTTCAACCCTCAGCTAGAACTTAAGATTTTACCATTTGGAGACATGTCCAAGAGGAAGTGTGTTTTCAAGAACAAACACTAGTAATTATTTTTTTATTTTAAACATGTATTAGGTTAAAACTGTACTATTTAGACTCACTACTACCTACTATTCTGACAGAAATAATTGATCTTGTCAAGTTAATGGAAATGAATTCATGAGCAGAGGAAATTCTGGTTAAAACAGCCCAAGTCAAAGAATGATTAGTTCATCTGTGTCATCCATCATGCTTTGCAATTTAAAAAATAAATTTCTTTCAGATAAAATCGACTGAAGCTAAAGTTATGTTTTATGCGAATTTTTCATAATGTTCTTGGAACTCTTCACATTGCTATCAGAGGTTGTAGGAGCAGAAAAACTTTCCTTTTTCCCTTGTCTAATAATTAAGTTGCTATAAGACAGATTAATGTAAGAAAAGCAAACAAAAGTTTAATAACATTCTCCTGTATACATGGGAGAGACCCAGGAAAACTGAATAACTCCCCAAAATGTCCAAAGTCATTACCTTAAATAAGATCTTCAGCTAAAGACAAAAGACGGTGTTATGGGTGGGAAGTCAGTCATGGAAGGTGACCAAGAAAAGCACAGTAAAGCAAGGGTAAGGTTGTTATAAAGATTTAAGTCATTGCCTTCTCCACTAATAAGTTTCTAGAGACTTAGCATTATTCCCCATCTTCTTGGTACTTTGAGGGACACACCCTTACAAATGGAGATTTCTCTTATAAACATAAATGTCTCTTACAAAAAGGTAAGTCCTACTCAGATCTCAGAGTTTCTCCTGTGTTTGCAGTATCTTAAAAAAATAATCAGCCTAAAATAATCCTTATGCCGAAGAGACATATTTTGGGGTGGTAAATTCTGCTCCCCGATAAGGTCTAATCATAACAGATTCAGCTATAATTCTCTCTTAAGCACAGTGTACCAATTTTCTGTTTTGTTTTTATAGGTTAGCCTGGTGGAATGACCTTAAGAACCCTAAATATGTGGGCACACAACCACACACCCACATACTACCATTTACATAACGTTTGACATCATGCAAGTTACTTACTTCATCTAAGCATCATTTTCCTCATATTCTCTTCAACATAGCGATAATTATAACTCACCTTTGTTGGTCATAGCGTCTTGAGATATTCAAGTGAGTTTTATGGTTATAAATATTATGAGATATAATTATTGTTGATGTTACTATTATTATGCAATAAAGACTAGATGCGATTCAGCATCTTGATATAAAATTCACTTCACAAAGTGTGTTTCAAAAACACCACTTTGACAGGACATTTTCCCAAGCATTTTCTCCAATAACGTGGATTGACTGTTGAACTTAATGTATTTCAAGTTACTTTTTCACTTAACTAATATTTGTTGAATGACTGAGTGATGCCACCAGATTATGTCAATGTGACTTTAGAAACATTCCTTAATTCTATTCACTCCTTTTCTTTCCACAACTATGGCTCACCATCTCCTGCTCTGACTGACTCACTACTTTTGATACCCTTCATTCATTCTTGTACTCCCTTTCCCCAAAGAACAACGTACATCAGAGATGCCCAAAAGGTTTGTCAAAAATATATCTCATCAGTCACTCCCGTGCTCATAAGCTTTCTGTGATTCTTTGAGTAATCAACCTTTCCCTCCACTTAGCTAATTGCGTATTTTGTATGTAATTCTGTCATTTCACACAGTAACTTTCCAGGGAGAACATGAACTTTAGGATCTCAAGGTCTATGTACTGCTCTTATCTTGAATCTTAGTCAGGCGTCTGGCATCAGATACTCAAAACTCTGGTGAACTGATTTCCATTGGCTTTAATTTCATTAGCAAATCCTTTCCATTTCAACTTGACTAATATTTATTTTGCACCTGCTAAAGGACACCGTTGTGAGAAGACCTTTAAGATCAACTGTGAATAAAACAGATGGATCGCTGCCTTCATGGAACTTCCATCTAGAAAGAGACACCAATATTGTACAAGTAATTGTAACTGAGATTGTCCACTCAAGTGAAAGCTCCGTGAGAGCAGGGGCATGTCTCTCTCTTAAACTCTATGCATTCATTACATATGACTGAATAAATGATTGGATTGAAGGATTCACCTCAACTCTTACAGATTAGGTTAATGCTCTGCAATTATATCTACTTGCATTTTTCAATCTGGAACCCATTTCGTGCAATGGATCACACCAGAGTGTTTGGCTCTAATTTTAGGAGACAGAATGTTACAGGGCTAGCAGCCATCTGTTTCCTTTGAACAACTCTACAAGAGTAAAGTGTGAATGTAGATTTTTTTATAGCACTTATTGCATTTTTTATTATAAATTGTTTGCATTATTTATTGAAGGACATTTAGAAAATTAAAAAGAAAAGGATGGAGAAGAACATTAACATTACCTAGAGGTAATCTCTGTGAACATTTTGATACTTTTCTTTCCAGATCTTGTGTATGTTTGTAGAGAATGTGTGTTGTGTATGTATATATATACTTATATACACACAGGTTGACCAGGTCTTGAAACATAGGCAAACGCACAAGAAATGATTAATTTATGGTACATTATAATACTTGATAAAATAATATCTCTATTTCCAGAATTTATGCTATATATGACATATGTTAATTGACACAGGTTTGGTGGGTATATTGTTGATAATGTTCCTCTCTGAGAGCTTAGAGTCTGTTATATCCCCTTCAATTTCACTATCAGGTGGTTTGTTACAATAAAGCAAGTGTTTTACAAAATTCTGCCTAACACAGAGCAATATTTGCACAAAAACAATCTCACTACTTTTTCTGTAGTTTGGAGAACCTTGCTTCTACTCCCCTTCCCCCAGAGCAGTCAGACTGACACCCACCATGGAAGATGGAACCATAAACATTTAGACACAGGATTCACTGGGCATGTAGTTGAGTTGGACGATAGCCCTGTGTACCATGCAGATTTAGGGTCAATGGGACTTTGGACTTCAAATGTTGCATAGATGATGTAAGGCAGCTGAGTTTTCCATATTGATGGAATATGGTAGATCCCATACAATATTTCTAATCATCTTGAACATTACTCCCTTCACCAATAATGTTAATTTCTATCAACCTTTATGCTAATTAACATATCTTCTGGTGTAGATTTTAGCAATAGTGTCATGTAACTACTCTAAAAGGGAATGATTCTTCATATGCATACTTTAAATGTTAAATAGCTTTTACTAACTCACTCAATTTTACTCACAAATATTAAACTTTACCTGTGAGCATCGCGCTATTTATACAGAAGTATTTTTAAAGCAAATTGCCTTGCAGACATTATAAGCAATTAATAAATATCTTTGAATTAGATGCAGCTCTGTAAATACTTACATTTATTATGTAAGAATCCATCTGTAGATTATATATGGGATCATATAGCTATAAACACAGATACGCCTGAACATAACAAAATCACATTATTAAATATCAGCTTAAAATATGGGTGTTTTTTGGTTTTTTTCGCAAAATGAATGTTGCACAATTTCCACAAATATCTACATTTCTGACATGCTGCTTTCTCCAATTAGCATTATGTCTTGCCATGAATATTCTTCAAATGCAAGGTTGTTGTTTTTTTTTTAAACTGTTCTTTGGGGCTTTCTTTCCCAAATATTATACAGCCCATCTCTTAAAATAAGAAAATGACTACCATTGCATGTTCGCTACGTTTTAAAAATAATGTTGAGGATTTGCAAACATTATCGCATTGAACTCTCCCAGAGGCAACTCAGGATTTATAGAACTTACCTAAGTCCATATTCTAATGTTCAAATGTTTTCAAATACTAAACTGCTTTAAAGAGCATTAGAAAAATTGATAATTGAGCAGTAAATATCAAATACATACTCTATTCTAGGCAGTATGAGGAGCCATTTTTAAATGTTAACTGATTTAATATTTATTTTTTCCTATAGCTGAGAGCTTGTCAAAGCTTTTTTACAACACTCTGTACTCTGATCCTTTAATCAGCCTCCTGAGGTGGTCTCAAAGAATCAAAGAATCTCAGAGCTCTGGGATTAGCTATCCAAGTGTACATCTAGTGCCCAACCATCTCCAGGAACAGGGAAATCTTTGCCTACTGAGAAAGGCCACACTCCCTGCTGGCTTGGCTCTGACTGCTGAAGCCCTTCCTTAGGGTTAAGAAAGGAGGTGATGGGGCACCTCGGTGGCTCAGTTGGTTAAGTGACTGCCTTTGGCTCAGGTCATCATCCCGGGGTTCTGGGATCGAGTCCTACATCGGGCTCCCGCAACCCTGTGGGGAGCCTGCTTTTCCCTCTGCTTCTGCCTGACACTCCCCCTGCTTATGCGCTCTTTCTACCCCCAGCCCGTCAAATAAATAAATAAAATCTTAAAAGAAAAGAAAAGAAACGAGGTGATAGCAATGTCAGAAGATTACCTGGAGATCAGACTGGCTTTTCCTTGCTGAAACCCAAACTTGTTAGGATTTGCTTTCAACCTAGTTGTGTCCCAAGCTGACCACATACCCTCTCTCCTTTGAGCAAATTCTTTCCATGATCAGATGGACCCCACTGCAATGTAGAGGTTAGAATGCTGGCCTTGGAATGACACACCTGTTTTGTGTCCCACCTGCCATTAGCTAGAAGTAGGCAGCTCATTTTTCCTCTAGAAGTCTTGGTCTTCTCAGAAGTAAGATGGAGATACCCATACTTGCTTTACGATGTGTTACAGGTTTGCAGGATTCTTGTCTCACGGAGTTGAAGAATGAATCTCTTGGACACAAAAGAGTGAAGTGAAGTAAAAGCTTATTAAGTGAAAGTGAGAACAGAAAAGAAAGAAAAAGCTCTTTTGACTGTGAGGGGTCCAGAATTGGTTGCCACTGAAGGCTTTTATGTTCGGTCTTTTATAGAAAACTGAACCGAGAACTTGGTAAATATCTTGTCTATAACATTTAGGACAAACAAGGTGGATTCTTAGGTTCCCTTCTGTCTGGTTAACATCTTCTCTGTAACATTTCTTCACATCTGGGATTTCTGTGAGCCTGGTCAAGTAGGCCCCTGCCTATAACTTAACCCTTTCCTCACTCAAATGTTCTTGTCAAGTTGAGGCGGAAAATGTATGTGATGCTCCAAGGCCAGTGCTTAGTACATATTAGGTGCTCAGTAATTAGTAGCTAACCCTCAGAGTGACTAATGAGAAGATGTTTGTCATTTATTCATTTCATAAATATTTATTGAACAATTGCTAAGTTCCAGATTCTGTAATAGTTGTCCAAAGGTCATGGGATAGGTTAAAAAAATAAACAAATAAATAAGTTAGGTAGAGAAATAAGCTACAGGAATAAGCTGATGAATCCTCCTTTCCTCCAACTTCCATGGGGAAGAGCATGTATTTAGTGACCCCAAAGTTCTTATATTAGTTTCCCAGCGTTGCCATAACAAATTACCACAAATTGGGTGACTTAAAACTGTGGACATTCTTTCCTCTCACAGCTCTGGAGGCCGGAATCTAAAATCAAGATGTCAGCAGGGCCACATTCCCTGTGAAGGCTCTAGAGAGAATCTGTCCTTGCCTCTTCTAGCTACTGGGAACTCCTGGTGTGCCTTGGCTAGTGGCAGCACTCTTACCTGCTCGGCCTCCATGTCACAGGAGCTTCTTCCCTGTGTCTTTTTCTGTCAGCTCTTTTATGTCTTTTATTATATATGTATATATATATATATATATATATATATATATATATATATATTATGTTAGTCACCATACAGTACATCATTAGTTTTCTTTTATGTCTTTTACAAGGTCACCCATCATTGGATTTAGGAGCCATCCTAATCCACGGTGATTTTTTTAAAGATTTTTTTTTATTTATTTGACAGAAAGAGAGAAAGAGCAAGAGAGCACAAGCAGGGGGAGCAGCAGAGGGATAGAGAGAAGCAGACTCCCGGCTGAGCAGGGAGCCCGATGTGGGGCTCGATCCCAGGACCCTGGGATCGTGACCTGAGCCTAAAGCAGATGCTTAACTGACTGAGCCACTCAGGAGCCCCTCCAGGGAGATTTCATCTTGAGATCCTTACATTATCTATAGCTGCAAAGATCCTTACTCCAAATATAGCACATTCCATACTCTAGGTGAACATATCTGTGGGGAGTCAGTGTTCAACCCAGTCCACCATGGATTCCCAATATCTGCCTTCTGGAAAATAAAACTCTTGTCAAGTTCAAGCATTTGTGTATAGAAGAGGAAGCAAAGAGACAGGACAGACTATCATCGTCACAATGAAATCATGCTCACTAGGTTATTATTCAATCACTGGCCTTCCGGCTGTATCTCCCTGAACCGTCCTTTGAATCCAGACAGATGTGCATTTAACTTGCTTCTCTGCCCCTTAACTTGATGTGAGAATGTGGGTGAGTGATTTAACTTCCATGGGACATTATATAAAGTGGGAATAATGAGCTGAAGGACAGAGTTTTGTGAAGGGTAAATGATAACCCCATGTGTAAAATATCGGCTCTTGACACATGCATAACAAACCCTTCGTGTGTGGCTGATGCCTTAGTTCGCTGCCTTTACTGGATCATGTTTCTCTCTCACAGGCCACAGACAGAGAATCACACCCACTGAGTGTAGATTTAATTCTCAGAAGGCAATTTATTTCCTCTATTTCTAAGTTCTCGTGAGACAGTGAACTCTGTACCCATGTCCTACCAGAAAATGTTAGCCTAATTCTGTCATCCTTAGAATGTACCCCCATTTCTCCAATGCCATTTTCTCAGTCCATTTAATCACTCTTTCACCCAGCAGCCCTGAAAGCCCAGATACCGGCTCGTGCTTGTATCTCCTGGCCTCACTGCATTCCTGAGATGTGGTGGGACTCAGTGTATGCTCATTGCCAGCTTCTAATTCCAATTGCCTGAAACGTGTTCTACCCCCTACATCCATGGCCCCTTTTTTTCCCCTCCAAATTGAGAACTTGTAGTTTTTTTTCTGTATTCTTCATATACGTTTCAAATCCCAGACAGTCTTCTACAGTCATCTTGATCATGCAGCAATCTCCTCTATTTTTTTCTAGCTGTTTATTACAGAGCAAAATCCAGAATTATCACTGAACTGGGCTGGGTGCCAGATGCAGCCCTGCCTTTCTCCACCATCTCTGTGCCCCGAGAGGCTGCTCCAAATGGTCTGTCTTTTTGGAAAGCCATGCCCTTGGGCTTGGGGTGAGTGGGGCATATTTCGGCGAAAGATGGGGGCAGCAATGGTAAGGCATTGGAACCACGGAGAAGTGAAGTTGGAGGTCTTATTTCCCTGACTCCTTTGGGGCTGGGTTGCCTTTACCAAAGCCCCTGCTTTTATCATGCAATTTCATGCAATTCCCTCTTTGGAAGCCAGCACTATTCCCTCTCCTCGTTCCTTCAGAGCCTTGTGTGGTGATAGCTCCCCACTGTTGCTGGCACCCAGAACTGAACCAACCCTTGCCACTCTCCTTAAAAGTCTGACCACATCATTGCAATGAGTCCCTTTCCTTATAGCTCCTCAAATGTCCCAGGTAGAGCATGCCATCTCTTTGCTATTGGACACCAGAAAAGAGAACCTCAAAATGAGATTCTAGGGTTAAGATGCTCAAATATTTAGAAACACACAAATAGCCTCTTCTCAGAGGGGAAATGGAATAGGGGTAGTTTGTGTCCTGCAGAGACATTGTGATCATGAAATTATCACCAGTGAGGCATGAAGTGAAATTCAAGAGCAGAGAGCAACATTGGCAGAGCCAAGAAAACTGGACCCACAAAGACATGGCTTTATGGTTCTGCCCTCAGTCCCACAGAAGCTCAACTTTCTGGACTTTTCCCTCATGTGAGCAAAATCAAGTACTTTATTGACCATTGACTGAGGTTTCCATGCATACACATGCAAACACACAAACACAATTTTAAATGACATAAAAGAACTTCTATAAATGTTAGCAAAAGATCAGAGGGATGGAAGAAGAGAAGGGAGAAAGAAGAAAACAGATGTGAGAGATTAAAAGACTGTCCAAGCTCCCAGAACTCATAAGTGGCCAAACTTAAACCCAGTCCCTTAACCCACATCCACCATCTTTTCCCACTGTCCATAACTGTCCCTCTCAAGGAGGGTAGATTGCCCCTACAGATACTATCAATTCAGTCTTCTTGACCAAACACTTTCATAGGGTTCTTAAATCCTTAAAAACAAACTGGCTTAAAAATACTACTAGCCATGGTAGAGAGATGAGAGTACAAACTCATCCTTTGCCACTTTCAAAGCACAGCTCAGTTTACCATAATTCCTCCATATGGGCAGTAGCCTCGCTGATCGGGTGCGTCAAACATTCAGTCTCTGAGTGCTGCTACCTCTTTCTGGCTTTCTCCGTAAATATACTCACCACCTTTGAAGGAGTATGGCAAATACTTAAGATCCTTTGATGAAAGTCCCCTTAATTGAATCCTTTGAGTAATGAGCAATTACTATCCTTTCATGAGAAATATCCTTGACAGTGTCCCATAATGGGAATTGACAAGATCTGAGAAGAGTCTGAAGTCAGGTCATCTAAACCATCACTGCATAATTATTACAGATCTTCCTAGACTTACGATGGGATTATATCCCAAAAAACACATCATAAATTGAAAATATTGTTAAGTTGAAAATACATTTACTACACCTAACCTACTGAGCATCACAGCTTCGCCTAGCCTACCTTAAACAGGCTCAGAACACTTACATTAACCTATAGTCAAACAAAATCATTTAATACAAAGTCTCGTTTATAACAAAGTGTTGAATATCTCGCGCAATTTATGGAGAACACTTTACCGAAGGTGCAAAAGAGAATGGTTGTATGGGCACAGACAGGCTGTCAGTGGGTCGGTTCTTTACCCTCCTGATCTCGTAACTGCCACTGCCCAGCATCACAAAAGAGGATTGGACCACAGAGCGCTAGCCTGGGAGAAGATAAGAATTCAAAATTCCAAATTTCAGTTCAATGTGTATTGCTTTCACATCACTATGAAGTCAAGAAATTGTGAGTCAAACCATTGTAAGTCAGGGGCCATCCATATAGATGTGATTGTTAACAAGCTCCATTTCCCCGACTTGGAAAAGGAGGACATGTTGGCTTCTTTCAGGAAGTCATGTCCACTAGTCATGCAGACAAACCCTGAGCCAGCCAGGACAAGTGTCGCAACGCTAAAGGTGCTCCCTTAAAGGTGAGAGGACCCTCAGTCAAATCTCAGGACCACCTATGACCTTGGGAAAGCCATAAAACTTCTCTCAGTTTCTTCATCTGTAAAATGGGAATAAGTTGGATTTTGACAGCCCTATGAGGAGATTTTTTTATTTTGAAAAATGCTACATCAAAAACTAATGATGTATTGTAAGGGGGCTAACATAACATAATAAAATTAAATTAAATTAAAAAAATAAACTCACACACACACACACACACAAAGAAAAATGCTACATGGATGCAAGTTATCACCTTCATCAGCATCATCATTTTGAATGTGATAATCTTATGTAATAACATGGCTGTGGTTTCTGCTTTATCCTTTTGCTCAATTAATTAGTTTTGATGTTTCCTTCTTTTTTTAAAAAATATTTTATTTATTTATTTGACAGAGAAAGACAGAGCAGAAGCAGGGGGAGCAAGAGAGGAAGAAGCAGTCTCCCTGCTGAGCAGGACCCTGAGGTCATGTCCTGAGCCAAAGACAGATGCTTAACTGACTGAGCCACCCAGGTGCCCCATGATGTTTCCTTCTATTATAAATCTTAACTGATTACTTCAGGCACAGGAATTCAGTAAAAAAACAATTTACCATAAGATTCTCTTCCTTTCTCTCTCCCTCTTTCCTCCCCTCATATTTTTAGAATTCTTCCTTTTTTTCCCCTTCTTTCCTCCCTTCCTCAATGTTTCTCAGTTCTCTTACTAGAATAGCCAACATCATTGCTCTACATTCTCACCGATATCAAACATTGTTTTGGGTAGATTTTGCTACAATGATCCCGTGTAACCCACCATCCTGAACTCGGTGGCATGCTTGACAATGTAGAATTTATTCCTTGCTTACATGGCTCTATGTTGGCTGGAGTTTGGCCAATCTAAACAGGGTTTAGTTCAGCTGGGTTCCAAGAACTGAGTCAAATTTAGATTTGCTCCATTGTCTCTTAACCTCTCAGGTATCTGAACTAGCAGATACCCAGAGCATGTTCTTCTCATAGTGAAAGGCAGGTGTACAAGAGGATAATCTCTACAATGTGAACACAAGCTATGACATTGCTCAAATAATATCCATCAGTTAATTAAATTTAGTCGATTGATTGAATCAAGTCATACGGCCAAGCCCCCAAAGAGTGAAGAAGTATAATCAACCCACCTAATCACATGGCAAACCCAAATCAATGTAGTAACAAGGAAGGAAGTATTCGCTGAATATCATCTACCATACCACAGATGATATCATTTAAAAATCTTTGCCAAGTTGATATAGTGGATTTTATTTGCATTTCTTTCATGCCTTCTAAGAAAAACTTTTAATATGATTTTTTAAAATATTTATTGTATTTCTTTTGTAAATCACTCTTTTATGCTGGTTCTATGGGGGTATTTCTCCCAATGACTTGTTAGAGAATGTATAAATTGAGAATATTCATCCTTCCAAGTATGAAGGAAAATCATTTAAATTTCCCTCTGTTTTTAAACTTTGTATGTTGTGCTTTAATATGCAAATTTAAATGTTTTCTATGTTCAAATGTGTGACATTTTTAGTTTATGATTTCTGCCTTCAATATCATGCTTAGAAAGACTTTCCCTATCACAAGATCACACACCTGTGTTTCCTTCTGGTTCTGTATGATTGTCATTCTTTCACTATATATATATATATATATATATACACACATACCAGGTTTCTTAATACATTTTTTTTCTCTCTAGGACAGGCTTGAGAAAAGGATTCTTTTATATTCCCAAATGAATAACCATATTTTATGTTTAAGATGAGCTTTAGGGGCACCTGGGTGGCTCAGTCGTTAGGCATCTGCCTTCGGCTCAGGTCATGATCCCAGGGTCCTGGGATCAAGCCCCACATGGGGCTCCCTGCTCGGCAGGAAGCCCGCTTCTCCCTCTCCCACTCCCCCTGCTTGTGTTCCCTCTCTCACTGTGTCTCTCTCTGTCAAATAAATAAATAGAATCTTAAAAAAAAAAAAAAGATGGGCTTTAAAGGAGAAATTAACCAAAAGGGTCAATAAGCTGAGTTGGGGGTGGGGTGGAGCGTGGTTAAAGGAAATTAGGTCATTCAGAATGAGGGGACCACGTGAGCAAGGCAGGGCTGGTACAGAAGAGTGGAAAGGGGGCTTTAGGTATTCGCACCCACCAAGGCATGGGCTTGGTATGGGGTTGTGGCCAGAGAGGTCAGGGACTGAATCATAGTGGACTCAAGGTCATGGTGAGGACTCCAGAGTTTACTCCAAGGACGACAGGCAGCCTCATCTGTTCCATGTTTATGCTAGTCACTTCTGACTCCAAGGACCCCTCCAGCAGGGAACAGGTTAGAGACCCAGCCCTAAGAGCACACATTCTATTCTTAGCAGCCAGCTCCTCTCTTTCTGCTAAGAGAGAAAGAAAGAGCCCTCTGTTGCCTGCTGGGCTACTCACCAGACCAAAAGCTTGGCTCAGAGAAAGCAAGGAGCCAGAGAACTGCCAGGGATTTGGGGTGGGAGAGCAATGCATTGGCTGCCCCAGGAAAGGAGCTCCCTTCTCAGGACAGCCAATGAAATCTGCATATCATCCTGAATGCCTGAAATCAAAAAGCCCACATCAAAATGTGGAAGAAAACTCTATTGAAAAAAGTGATGTCCTGATGCTTCTGGGGCAGTAGATTGCATTCAATCAAAGTGCAACATTGAGGGTGAACCCCTGCAGAGAAATTCACAGCTGACTGAGCAGTTCCCAAAGAGGCCAATGATTCAATTCAGGAAGTTTTAACTGATGACCTGCATGGGCTGACGGCTCTGGGGCTACAGGTGAACAAAACAAGATCCTCAGCCCTGGTGGTGGTGGGGGGAGGGGTTCACAGTTGAACTGACAAGACAGGACTATATATAAGTCCCACCAGGGCTCGTGCTAAGAAAGAAATATGAGAAAATTGGTACCAGGTTAACAGAGAGAGAGAAAGAGAGAGAGAGAGAGAGAGATTTGGGCCAAGTAATCTGGGCAGCCATCCTGGAGGCAGTGAGGTTTGGGTGGGGGTAGATCCATTCTCAGGATGAAATAATGTAACACAGCCAGGGCTGGCTACATAATTCATGAGCCCAGGGCAAAATAAAAATATGAATCCCTGGTTCAAAACACAGAAGAAGAAATATCATTAAAGAAGTTTAAATTAAAGTTTGTTTTTTTTTTTCCTTTGTTCTGTGGCCCCTCTCTCCAGTTGTCTTGGCGTTTTTATTTGCATTTAATGACATTCTGAGTCAATAAAAATTAAAACTTTAAATTACTGGCCTGGATTTTCCCATTCATTTTCATACTGTGCAGTGCCAGTCTTAAATGTACGTATAAGAGCATTTACTCATATTCAGGAACACTGCAATGGCACAATGTGTACTTAATAATTCCTCTGTAGCCTGTGTACATATGTAACCCATTCTCAGCACAGCAGTGGGGATGGGGCATCGAGCTAGCTCAGCTCTCCTACCTTCACTTCTTTTTGTGTGTTCATCCAACCAATACTGTCCTCTGCCTCAGTGATGAGTAGGGAAAGGCTACAAGGTGAAGAAACTCTGGATCATCCCATCTTCCTTTCCCTTCTGTGTCCACATTCTCAGCCTGAGTTGTTGGCTGATAGAGGGAAGGAACACAGTAGGAGCGGTCGTGCTATGGTTTTTGGATTTTTGTGTTTCTTTAAATGACATTGCCTTGTTTCTGTTTGAAGGAAGTTCTGGTTCAAGCACAGAGCATAATTCTGAGCTGTCAGCACCCTATTCGGTCAAAGACACAGCACATTTACTTTATATTGGCTTTGAGTCTCGTGGAACTCCCACACAATATGAACCCACTGGAATTCTGTGCTCATGGAAATGGAGGGCAAGGAATGGCACGTCCTGCACTCATCTCCTCTGCTCATGGGCACACCGCACTGTGCCCTCGGTTCACTCACAGAACGCAAGTCCAAAGACAAATTAAGAATTTCAGAAAGGTGGTAGTGGAGCATTAAACCAAGCAAGGTGCTTCTCTTAGAACCAGGCTCTGTCTGATCCCACAGGTCACAGATTTCCCCCAACTGGCTCTAACAACAGCTAACAAGTGCTTGTTTTTGAACAAGCACTTAGACTCACCACTGTGATGAGTACATTCTGTATCACTTAATTTAGTGTTCACATAGCCTTTAAGTATCTCCATTATATGGATAAGGGAACTGAGACTTAGGAGATTAACTATTAGATCAAGATCCCACAGAGGGCAAATGGCTTAGCTGGGCTCAAACACCTGCTCTCTGACCCCAGGTTCCAAGCCCTGGACCTTCTCTTTATGGGGAAGAATGCAAACTTGACTGTATGCACCTGCATTAATTAATTGTGAAGAGATTTACACATTTCTCATTTAATCAACACCTTCTAGAATATTTGGATTAAATAGCATTTGAGCAATTTCTTGGGACAAAGGGAAACTACTTTTTTTTCTTTTTAAAATCTGTCCTTTGAAAATCATTCTATTCCCACCCTGAGAGAATCCCATTAATTCTTTGAAATTCAAGCAACAATGTTTGGCATGAAGGATTACTATGAGAAGCAAAGGGGATAGGCCATGCCAAGGGTTTAAGGCAATTCTTAACATAAAATAAGTGCTGTGTAAATAGTAAGTAATTTTTTTTTTTTTTAAGTACAATTTCAAGAACAAACAAGTTATCCAAGTCAGGCTAATCAAAGCCCTCCTTGGAACCTCAGCTGGAACTCTTCATAAAAATTCTCTCTCTCTCTCTGGTATCATAAACTGTAACAATCCAAGAAGCCTATAGCTTCTGGGGGCCATCTTGACTCTATATGGGTTTGGTCAGAATGAGGCCAAACAGAGAGAAGCGAGGCTGAAAATGGAGAGAGAGAGAGAGAGAGAGAGAGAGAGAGAGAGCGAGAGCGAGCGAGCGCGTGCGCCAGATCACATTATGTGAACTCCTATATCTAGCCATACCCCAAACTAACCCTCTTGGATTTCCAGGTATATTCTTTTTTCTCTCCAAATTTCATTTGAGTTGTGCTTTTGTCACATGTAACCTATAAAATTGTTCCGACTACTACTGGATGATTTATTGTAGGAACATACTAACATCCACACCTGCAAAGTTGGAGAGTTGTGGTTATTTGTTCATTTATTTATTCATTATTAAATGAATCAACATTTTAAACAAGTTAAGATATTTTTGCTTGCAAACCATGTCCACGTGGTGTGTGCTGGGTGTTATGCATACAGAATTCTTAGGGAAATCCCAGATGCTAACAAACAGTGACACGTTCTGTAGTTGGGTTGTCAAACCTTCCAGTTTGCCATGGATAGTTTGGCAGGAATGCCTGTTGTCCTGTAATAAGTCTGAATAGCATCCTGTTTACTCTCAAAGGGTTTTGGTTTGGAAGACAAATCACACAATCTCAAACTATGATGGCATTGTACATAAGATGTAGTGGCAGCTTAGGGAAGAGAAGATGAACGAATATAAGTTCCATATGGGTGGGGTTTTACCTGTGGGGTTTTCTGGTCTATCTGCCTGGCATTCAACAGAGGCTTAATGAGCCTCTGTTGAATGAATGAGTAAAATATAGCCTGGGGACTCGGGGCAAAGAAGAGTGCACTGGTCCCAAAAGTAAAAGGGTGAGACAAAACATGCCTGTTTAGGGGCTAGGTGAGTCTGGCATTGTGGGACATGCACAGTACTTGCAGGGAAGAGACTGAAGGTGAACCCACAGGAAGACCGAACTCCAGAACCTACACGGTTTGTCTGTCTTAAGAAAGAAACAAAAGGAAAAAAATATAAACTTCATTCTGAAGACGATGGTGAGCCACAAGGGTGTCTTAAACAGCTTAGCGTTTTCTCTATTAAGGAAGATTGTTTTGGCTGAAGTAGCAAGAAGGACCCAGAGAGAGAAATGGGGTTAGAAAGACTCACTAGAAAAAAAATAAATTAAAAAAAAAAAAAAAAGACTCACTAGAGGCTGTGTGAGAATCTGAGGCTTTTCTTCACCCCGAGGAAGTTTGCGCAGAACTCTGGTGAGGTAAGAAGAAGAAAGATAATGCAGAATTCTTTTTACGCAATGCAAATCAATTGGAAGAACAGGATCAGTCTCAAAGATGAATGTCTCGGGCTACTCCAGGGCCTTAAGGGCCCCTTCAGATGGGTTCCCCAGCAGAGGCACTATAAAATGGACCTGTTTCTACCCATTGGTACATCAGGGCACCTCTACAGTTACCTCCACAATCTGTTCTTCAAACCAAGTCACTGTCCCCTGATGTCACTAATTTGGGTCTTTCACTTTGGAGTCATTCTCATTTCTCTGCCTGATTCCTCTGATTTGATTCTTCCCTACCATCTCCTATCTGGTTTCGCATTCACTGCCACTAGACCCAAAGCTCCATGAGACCAAAGATCACTTCTGCATTTTTCATTTTTCCCCCAGTACCTTGTGTGGTATTTAGCAGAGTTCTTGGTACATAGTAATATTCAAATAATATTTATTGAATGGGTAAATGGTTATGCATTTTGACATTATTCTTTATACTAGTTTTGTTATCCCTGCTAGAATAAAAAAAAGGTATCACGTCTGCTGCCCCTTTACTTGGCACCACAGTGGCATCCATTCTTTATATATCAGAAGTCACCACCTGTGATGACAATTTAGACACAGGGCCAAAATGACAGTGAATGAGATAGGAGTCACATGAGTACATCAGAGATTCGAGGAACAAAATAGAAACCCAGGTCCCAAAAGGAGGCTCAGGACAACAGTTGGGCTAGAAGCAGACCAACTGGATGCTCTTTTTGGGCCAGAATATCCTAAATCTTTCTATATTTAAGTAAGATCCAGAGACAATAGTGAGGTAGGTGTCCTTGGTGGGTACTAACTGACTGCAGCACTGGGAGAAGGAGCAAGTGGGACAGACAACATGTAGAACTGAGCAGGTGCTACAGCTTGGTTACCCCTTCTGCTTACGCAGTGCGAGAAGCATGTAAGTGACAGGAAGTGACTGCTCCCTTCTCTGTCACACAGCCACCCATCCTCTGTCCCCACAGCTCCATACAACTAGGAACCTTAATATAACAAGAAATTGCTCAAAACTCAGTGCTACTACTACTCTAAGAATGGTGGAGTCGAGGGGAGGGGGGAGGGGGGAGGGGGGAGGGGAGGGGGAGGGGTTGGCCCGGTGATGGGTGTTAAGGAGGGCAGGTACTGCACGGAGCACTGGGTGTTGTACGCAAACAAGGAATCATGGCTCACCACATCAAAAACTAATGGTGTACTGTATGGTGACTAACATAACATAAAAATAAAATAATAAAGAATTCAAATAGAGAATATTCCTTTTCAGATCATAATTTTTTTTTTTTTCAAATCATGAAATTTTGCATTCCTGAACATTTTCAGCGGCTCTTTTTAGCAGCTCTGTGACAGTGTCACATCCTGGAGTTAATTCCTGAGATACAGCAGCGAAATGTGTAGACATCATTCAAGTTCAGGTCTCTGAATTCAAAACTTGTGTTCCTTCTTTGCCACCCCTTAGTCCTGCCCTCGCTGCTCCCCAGTTAAATTGCTCCCTGATAACAACAGACGGAGTCCAAATTATGTGCAGTTTCATCTCCCCTTCTTGAATATCTAGTCCACTGAAATCCTGATTGTCCATGAGAAGCACACATGCCCAGTGCTTCTAGCCTGGAACACCTATTCCTCTCCTTGATGTAATTGGAAATTTCCTGATTTATCACCTCATCCAAGAAGCCTAACAGGACCCCAATGATTCCATATCTTTCTCTGGGTTGTATCAATATATTATATTTACTTCTACCTTTGCCCTTAAAAATTCTAAATTTCAAGTATTTACAAGTATGGGCAGTCTTCTTTTATACAGTGAGTTCCTTGACGTTAGGAACTGCGTATAATTTATCTTGAGAGCCTGTGTACACAGTGATAGGTTAAGTGCACTGTCTCTAGAATCCTAGGTTAAAATCCTGATTATCTAGTGACTTTACGCCTAGATACTTAGCTTCTCTGTGACTTAATTTCCTCACTTATAAATTGGGGATAAAAACAGTATTGATCTCATGGTGCTATATTTCAAATAAATCACCTAGAATAGTATCTGGCACATAGTGGGACCATATCAATGTTAGTTTTTTTCACCTTTTTATTCCTACTTACTTGCATAATGCTTGGTTTGGAAGTGCTCAATACATATCTGAATACAATTGGAGAAGGCGGAGGAGGAAACATAAAGCAATAATAAAATAGCATGTTTGTTTCCTATGGCTACCTAGGAAGTGTCACAAACAGGGTGGCTGAAAACATCAGAAATTTATTGTCTCACAATTGTGCAAAACTGTAATTTCAGGGTGTTGCCACAGCTGTGCTCTGAGACTCTGAGTAGAGTCCCTCTTTCTCTTCCTAGTTTCTGCAGGTTCTTAGCAGTTCATGGGTCCTGTGGCTTACAGCTCCATCACCCTGCTCGCTGCTTCCATCTTCACCTGGTCTCCCCTGGGTCTGCATTTTGGTGTCTGTGTCTAAATTTCTCTCTTCTCATATGGATACCACTTCTATTTGTCTAAGCCCCCCACCACCAATTCCAGTATGACCTTATCTTAATGAATAACATCTGCAATGAGGTCTGGGGGTTAGGGCTTCTGCATATCTTTTTAGGGGACAGTTCAAACCATAACAAACTTGGATAGTACCTTACATATCCCTACTCAAAAATCCATTATTTTGTGTGGTCCTCCCACTAACCATTGACTTGGGCAATGTCCCCAGAGATTAAGAGCCTTCCCAGGGGTCCAAGCTACTAAACGGCACAGAAGAATGCAAGCTCATCTTTCCCGATGCTACCTTGTGGCGATCACACTCCTCCAGCATGACTCTTAACTAAGGCAGTGTGTGCAGAGACACATATTAGGCTCTGTTCTGGGTCAGGTACTGTCCTGCCTGCTGTGGGAGCAAAGAATGAGAGACACACTCTGCATGCAAGGCTTTTGTGATGGCTGATAGGTGCAGACAAGTGGGGTGAGACATGTTTTTTTGGTTAAATTGAGGCCAGCTTCTTATGTGGTGTGGCAAGAGACAGCAGCATCCAAGAGAACGTGGCTGGGATTTCCTCCCCTCCTTCCCTTCCCTTCTTTCCTCTTCTCTCACCTGCCTTACCCTGCCTTTCCCTCCACCCTTCCCGCTCACCTTTTCTTGCATTTCTCCCTCTAGACACACATTTTGAAACTACTGACATATGTTCGATGTCTAATTATTTTCAATACATATTTCTTGAGAAACTGCTCTTAAGATTTTCCCAGGATGTTCCATTTATTCTTCCTACATTTAATCAGAGCTATAACTCCTAAGTAGTGGTGTCCTTGTTTTACAAATAAAGAAACACACTCAAAGGATTACTTGAGTTGCCCAAGTCAACCCAGCTAGCTCAATGGTTTGTAGTATTCTGAGCAAGCTAAGTCCCCCCTCCCTCTCATTCTGCTGTTGCTGGTGACAAAAGACTGAGTGATTTGACACAAAAGCAAAAGCAACAACAAAAATGAACAGGTGGAATTATGTCAAACTAACAAGCTTCTGCACAGAGAAGGAAATCATCAACAAAATGAAAAGGCTACCTACTGAAGAGAGAAAATATTGCAAATATTGAAGGAGAAAATATTTGCAAACCACATATCTGATAAGGGGTTAATACCCAAATTATATAAAGAACTTATATAACTCAATAGCAAGAAACCAAAAATCTGGTTAAAAAATTGGGCAGAGGACCTGAATGGTCATGTTTCCAAAGAAGATATATAAATGGCCAACAGGTACATGAAAAGGTGGTCAACATCACTAATCATCAGGAAAATACAAATTAAAATCACAACGAGGTATCACTTCATACCTGTTAGAATGGCCATCATCAAAGAGACAAGAAGTAACAAGAGTTGGTGAGAATGTGCAGAAAAGGAACCCTGTACACTGTCAGCAGGAACGTAAATTGGTGCAGCCACTGTGGACTGGAGTTTTCCCTAAACATTGAACTACCATATGATCTATTCACCACACTTCTGGATATATATCCAAAGGAAATGGAAACAGGATATCCAAGAGACATGTGCACCCCCATGTTTATTGAAGCATTATTCACAGTAGCCAAGTTATGGAAACAACCTAAGTGTCCATCACTATATATGCATTATATATACATATATATATGTGTGTGTATATACACACACACACGTGTTATATAAATTACATAAAATGTATATAATATATATATAATGTATATAATGTGCATATATGTATATAATGTGTTGTATATATATATATGATGTGTATATATATATTATGGAATGTTATTCAACTTTGAGAAAGAAGGAAACACCCTACTATTTGTGACAACATGGATGAACCTTGAAGGCATTACACGAAGTGAAGTAAATCAGACAGAGAAAGACAAATACTGCGTCGTCTCACATGTAGAATCAAAACCAAATCAAAACAAAATGAAACAAGGCAAATATACAGAAACAAAAGGTAAAAAAAAAATGGTTACCGGGGGCTGGGGAGTGGGGGAAACGGAGAGGTGGGTAAAAGGATACAAACTGTCAGGTCTAAGGTGAATAAGTTCTGAGGATTTAATGAAGAACATGGTGACCGTAGTTGACAGCACTGTATGTATTTATTTATTTATTTTACTTTTTTATTTTATTATGTTTTGTTAATCACCATGCATTACATCATTAGTTTTTGATGTACTGTTCCATGATTCATTGTTTGCATATAACACCCAGGGCTCCACGCAGAACGTGCCCTCTTTAATACCCATCACTGGGCTAACCCATCCCCCACCCCCCTCCCCTCTAGAACCCTCAGTTTGTTTTTCAGAGTCCATAGTCTCTCATGGTTTGTCTCCCCCACCAATTTCCCCCCCTTCATTTCTCCCTTCTTACTATGTTCTTTTATTTTTTTTAACATATAATGTATTATTGGTTTCAGAGCTACAGGTCTGTGATTCAACAGTCTTACACAATTCACAGTGCTCACCATAGCACATACCCTCCGAGTGTCTATCACCCAGCCACCCCATCCCTCCCACCCCCCACCACTCCAGCAACCCTCAGTTTGTTTCCTGAGATTAAGAATTCCTCATATCAGTGAGACCATATGACACATGTCTTTCTCTGATTGACTTATTTCGCTCAGCATAATACCCTCCAGTTCCATCCATGTCGTTGCAAATGGCAAGATTTCATTCCTTTTGATGGCTGCCTAATATTCCATTATATATATATACCACATCTTCTTTATCCATTAGTCTGTCGATGGACATCTTGGCTCTTTCCATAGTGTGGACATTGCTGCTATAAACATCGGGGTGCATGTACCCTTCAGATCTCTACATTTGTGTCTTTGGGGTAAATACCCAGTAGTGCAATTGCTGGGTCGTAGGGCAGCTCTATTTTCAACTCTCTGAGGAACCTCCATACTGTTTTCCAGAGTGACTGCACCAGCTTGCATTCCCACCAATAGTGTAGGAGGGTTGCCCTTTCTCCGCATCCCCGCCAACATCTGTCGTTTCCTGACTTGTTAATTTTAGCCATTCTGACTGGTGTGAGGTGATATCTCATTGAGGTTTTGATTTGGATTTCCCTGATGCCGAGCGATGTTGAGCACTTTTTCATGTGTCTGTTGGCCATTTGGATGTCTTCTTTGGAAAAATGTCTGTTCATGTCTTTGCCCATTTCTTGATTGGGTCATTTGTTCTTTGGGTGTTGAGTTTGGTAAGTTCTTTATATATAGCACTGTATTTAAAGAGAAGAAAAAACAAACTATGAATCACAAAGTTACACAATATCCTACACATACTTTAGCATTGCTCTTGAGATTAGTTCCTTCTGTGAAACACAGGAAACTCTAGAGAACCCTGGGATTGTATTAGCATCTCACCTTTGCTCCTAATCACCAGGATGAATTCCTAGTAGTTCAACGGGTGCTCATTCAAAGCAAGTGGTCACACGTGAAAGTTAGTCCAGAAGAAATTGATTCACCAGAACTTCCTGACTCCTCAGTGGGGACTAACAATCCAGTTAATTACTCAGCATTAGTGCTTGTCTCACAGCCTACCAAGGAGAGGCATGTGCTGCACTGTTTTCTCCAGGAGTGCAAAAGTGGATGGCCAATGCTCTCTAGTCTCTAGCAATTGTTTTTTGCAGTGAGCAAAACTGCTTTTAACTTTGTGGAAACCAACTGGAAACATTACAAGGAAGAATGGATGTTTCCTATAAAATAAAAAGACAATCTTTTGCTATTAATGTGGGTACACTAAAAGCATCTCCTTTTTTCCAACTGCGTTGGAAATTTATTGACTAAAATCTGTTGTACTGAATGGAACATAATCAGCCTTACCTCATTTCTTAAGAAACAACGCTGTTATGTATTTTTTTTCTTTTCGAGTGTTTCAAATGGGTCTTCAATATTTAAAGTGATGTAGAATCATCTGTGAAATCAACTGTGGACTCTCACGACATAATAAACAAAAGAAAATGCTAGGAATATTCATCATTTCAAGTATCCATATTATCCAGTTTATTTCAGGGTGTACCATTGCTTTTCAATTTTTCATTTTTGCTATCAGAATATAGGTTAGCCTTAAGCATAATTCTGGCTTAGATGTTATAGTTTATCAGGAAGAATTATTATTTTATTTTTAGTGTGATTTAGCATCAGGATGATCTTATTGAACCTACTATTTTAAGCCAATTGTATTTTATTTTGGGGATTATGGTTTGGCTCTTTATTTTCCTCAGGAACACATTTTTTGTGTGTGCACACATGGCTCTATAAAACAATAGAAAATACAATGTACTTTGAAAGATTTTTTGAATTTATACCAAAAAAGAGATATAGAAAAGAATAGAGAGAACAATTTGATAGGTTTTGTTTCTAGAATTTAGATCTGGAAGCAAATTTAAACTTATTTAGTTGGAAGCTGTTATTTTGTTGATGAGGTAACAGGTCAGATTAGGTAAGTAAGATTCTTTGGATCACACGGTGCCTTGTCAATGGCTGTATGGCTCATCTAAAACCTGGATCCTTCCAGATAATCTAAGTGGCATCCAGACATGCCCGTCTGATAAATGATGGACTCCTGGAACTGTAGTTTCTTTAGCCCTCCTCAGAATTTCATCAGTTCATTCACCTGATAGCTAACTCTAATTATTGGAGTTTTTCCTTAAGATGATCTGATTCTCATATCCTATACACCACCCACTGGTCCAAGTTCTAGCCCTTAGAGGAACAAAGAAAGTTTCATCCATGTATCTATTGACATTGTTTCCTTGTTTAAAGAGAGATCCCATGTCCCATATATTCAGGGGAACTACTTATTCACCACTTTTGTGATTATTTTCAACAGAAAATGCCTTCAGATCCCATCCCAAACTCCACACACCAAAAAGTCACCCAAAGTGGGTAAGAGCAGTACACAGTAAGTTCAGTCCTGCCTTCTCTTTTGGACTTGCTTGACTCAGAACAGGTAAGTTCCAGTCTTTTCTCATCCATTAGAAAAAATAAAAGCAAAAATTCTGTCTCCCTGTAGGTCAAAGACTGAGTTTCCATAGTGCTACCTCTTCCCAGGAAGGAGGGGAGAATAACTGTGGTACTTGGTATTGTGAAGCCTGGTGTTCTAAAACACCTTTTGCCTGTCCTCCAATCAATGTCACTTCTACCTGAGCCATCCTGGCAGCACAGAGTTCTATCCCTGATTCTTATGAACCCCTCATAATACTCCCAGTAATTTAAACAATCCATCAATTAGAGTTGCAGTGACCAAAGTTTTAAGACACAAGGAACATAGAATATACAAGCCTGAGGCTCTGGATAGTCACCACTGCTAGTGTCTCAGTGCAGCATGGTAATAAAAATTACCATTTATGAAATACTTCATAAGTTCTCTCTTTGGGTCTTCACAACAACGAACATTTGGAGAATAACTAGGCTTCAAAGGAATAAATAACTCACAGAAGATAATGTATGACAGAAATATAAGTCCAAATAGGGTTTCTGATGCCAGATCTTATGTTATAATGTCTATAAAAAGGAAATGGCAAATATACAGAGCCCTAATCGAGGAAAGAGAATGTGGCCAATGGCAGGTGGATATTCAAGGGGAGTTCATGAAGAGGCAAAGGGCAACAGAAAAGGCCATGAGAACAGCATCTAAGGCAGGTATTAAGATAATTTTCTGCAACCTCAGCTTTAGCCACTTTTCTGGAGAGCATCATGGAAAGGGATGTTGGTTTTAGGATCAAGTGTCTTTGGATCCTTACCTTAGTTCCACCATCTGTTGGGTGAGGAGTCTTGAATAAAATTGTTTAACTTTTCTGTAGCTTGGATCCCTCTGTTGTGAAGTGGGAGCATAAAATTCTCATGTCTAATGAAATAATCTAAAGAAAAGTATGTGGCTAGTACAATGTAGGTTAGAGGCAAATGTTAGCTTTTATTACTTACTAGTACTTTAGTCACCGAGGTATAAAACAAAACTTTTTTTCTCCCTTTTTTCTTCCTTCTGTCTCAGAAATTGCAGTTCTCTCCCCCTTCATTTCTTCCTCTAATTGCTGAGTACCTGTTATGTACATTGTGCTGTACAAACAACAGAGATGTAGATATATATAATATATAACATAGCCCTAGGTTTTAAGATACTCGCAGTCTAGTTGGGGAGAGAAAGGGAGGTCAGCAAAACAAAACAAAACAAAACAAAACAAAAATCAAAATCAAAAACAAAAAAACAACAGATTGCAGAAGCTTTGGTGGCAAGGGAGTGTTTGATTTAATTTAGAAATGTCAAAGGGAGAAACTCTTGAGTTGGTTTTGAAAGAATGAATTTGAGTTTTCCATGTAGACAAATGCCCTTACAAAAAAACGAGAGAGAGAGGCAGAGCTTTGTTCAGAGTCATGGAATCTTAACAGCAACATAGCAGGTTTCAGCAGACCTGAGGGTGATTAGATAAAGCTGAAGCATGAAGTAAAAGTGGTGGGTAGCTGCAGGAGATGAAGCAAGACTGCAGGTTGTGCCAAGCCTAGGCTAGTAGGATGTTAAGTTGAGATGGTCATTAAGGCTCCCCAACCTCAGTCCTGCAGGTCTGCATAGACATTGCACTCCTGGGTATCCACGTACACATTCGACACTTTGTTTTTGACTTTCCAAATAGTCTTTTGAAACTCCTAACATAAATAAATTTTGGAAGTCAAGCCTTTATTCCCAAATGATTTTTATAATTTTTGTGGTTTCATAAATACCAAAAGACTCAGAACATAAAATATACATTACACCTAATAGACTGAGAAAAACGTTTGCTAAAACGAAGCTACTATTCTCATCTTAAATTTCATAAAGCTCCCATGGGCAGGAAAGGGAAAGTATGAAAAGAAGCAAAAGCTTAGATATGGGTGCTTAAAAGAGATCTGAGCCCCAATTCTTCTTCCTATCTTTTGGCCTGTGAGAGAGGCGAGATGGTGAGACTGCAAAATATAGAATATGGATTTTAGGTTCTAATGACCAAAGGCCACAAGGTTCATTACCAACACATGGGCGGGAAGGTTGGCCCTAAATCTAGTAAAATGTCCTTGCGGTGCGGGAGACGTATAGTCAGTAATGTGGGATGGCATGGGGCAAAAAAAAAGGGTCTAAGCTGGATTCTTAAATTTTTCTAGCTGCAGAGTGTCAGAGGAGAGAATGATCACATGTCCCATGTCCTTGGTAAGGAGCCCAGAGTTAGATGAAAGAGAACAAGTTGAGTGAGTACCCTCAGAGACAGGAAGGGAGGGTTAATAAAAACACTATGGACCAATGGCTTGGGACCAGGAAGGACATGGATAAAATAAGCAGATAGTAGAGTGGGTAGATATCATCAAACAAGGGCCACGAGCCTCTATACTCACATGATTGGCATGGCCCAGTGGCCTAGTTTGAAGTAAAAATCACCCAGAGATATGATTAAGGGCAGGTAGAAACCCCCGAGTTAACTGGGAAAGAAATGCTTTTTTATCCTGGACTGATTTAAGTTAAGTTTTCCTCACTGGGAGAGGAGGAAATAGTATGCCAAGATAGAAATTAGGTTCACTTATTAATGATAACCTTAAGTGTATTTTGCCCATTTGCCCCTCCTATATCACTGAAGATGTAGGAGTAAATGGAAGAGGAGTACCTATGGCAATGGTGAAAAGGGAAGACATGGATGAGGAGATAGGTAGTAGGATTTTAAGTTGAGATGGTCATTAAGGCTGTTTGGACGGATGTTTGGATGGATGGATGGGCAGGTGGATAGACGGATGGACAGAGGGATGGATGGATGGATGAGTGGATGAGTAGGTAGATGGGCGGATGGAGACTCAAAAAGAAAACTTCACATCAGGTTAAAAGCTATTTTTCCTGTACTTTTCCTGAGAACTTATATAAAAATACCTGGTGTGTACAGAAAATATTTGGTTCAAACTCTTTTCATTATGTGCACATAATCAAGCCTTGCTACCTCCCTTGACAGAGTCTTAGCTTCTGACAGCAGCAGAATTTATTCTGGGTAAATTTGCATCTTCCTCCTTTGGCATATTGCGTTTTCTTTGTTGTCTTTCTTTGTGTGTACCTTTGGTGCAGGTTAATGGATGCTGAGCCCTTTTCAGAACATAAATTCTGCAATGTCTTTATAACCTATCATGTGTAACTGGACACACCCTATCTTAAAAACATTAAGTGGCCTATATTATGCTCATAACAAGGACAATTTTTCCTCAGACTTTTTGTTTTATAGCCGAAAGGACATTAGATTAGCAATAGCAGCCCTCACACAAATAAAATGAGGAGCAGGAGAGAGATAACCTGGTGCTGTTTCCTGAACGGCATCAAAATGGAACCTGGGCATTTGTAGCATTATTGCCAGATGCCAGACACGAGGACTGTCTTTGCACGAAGTGGATTCAGTTGGAGATGAGGACAGAGATGACTGTGTGGGTCAGATGCTCTCTGAGCCCTGAGCAAACTCTTTCCTGTGAATACTCATGGACTCCAGCCTCCTTTCCCCAAATGTGTCTCTTTACAGAAGGATTTTCTACTGACTCACCCCCGACTGCATATTCACTTGGCCCTGACCTACTTTCCATTATCAGTGTTTTTTTTCTTAAAAATCTTTCTTTTCTCCCTACTGAGCTGTAGTAATCATTATTTCTCCCATATTTCTCCTTGGACACACCTCAGGCTCTGTTCTGAGCCATCATCTGCCCTTCAGGTAGGATTTGCATTAGCGCTGGTTCAGCACAATTCTTTCTTTGATTAAAAATAAAAACAAGGGGCGCCTGGGTGGTTCAGTCGTTAAATGTCTGTCTTCGGCTCAGGTCATGGTCCTAGGGTCCTGGGATCGAGCCCCACACCGGGCTCCCTGCTCTGTGGGAAGCCTGCTTCTCCCTCTCCAACTCCCCCTGCTTGTGTTCCCTCTCTCGCTGTGTCTCTCTCTGTCAAATAAATAAAATCTTTAAAACAAAACAAACAAACAAGTAAAAACAAGAAAACAGCGATGGACAGACCTGTGACAAGACTTGTTACGTGGGTGTCACCAGGGTTAGACTAAACCAGCCAAAGGGGTGCTGGATTATGTGGGCAAAGGAAGGAGCCCTTTCCTGGGAGCTGGGGAAAGCTAAAAGACACTGGAGAACAGAACTCAAAACGGAAAGAAAGAGCAGATAGACAAGCCATTGGTCTGTCAGTGCCTTCATATGCTCAGTGCCCCGTGCTCTGCTCCGGCATGGGCATAAGCAGTGGGTTTGCCTCCAGCATTGTGAGGCCATCGTGTTGCCTGCTGCATGACAGCCTTATCCGAATGAGCTAAAGCTTAGGAAAGCTTTTAAAAGAAAGTATTTTTAAATATTAAAAAGGAAACACATTTTGGGTTTATCTACTATTTAAAAGTCTCGTGGAGTGGGAGATTCAGCATGCTGTAAAGCAGTACCTCTCAAACTATCTATGAGACAGAACTTGTTTTGTTTGGTTCTTCCTCCCATTTGTTTCTGAAAAGTACCATACAAATGAGAGGAGGCCTTTGATCACATGCTTGGCTATCATGGCATTATCACGTTGCTCTAAATGTGTCCGAATTCTTTCTTCTAATTTCAGGACTTATTTTCTTGCTGACCAGAAACCAACGTTGAGAGTCTGGCCCAGAACCGTGGACCCCCTCTGCTCTTGTTGGCTGCTTGGCTCTACACCGTCATCTGCTCATGGAGCTGAACCTGCCTCCCCTCCAAACACTCACCGGGAACACATGTGCAACCTCCCTCCTCCAATGAGGGGACAGTGGCAAGCATGGCTGGATGTAGTATTCCCATTGCACAGATGAGGATATGGGAATTAAAGAAGAACAAGTCATTGGATGGATAATCACCCAGCCAGTGAGTAGCAGACACAGTACCCCCTCCAGCATTAGCCAAAGCATGCTCTACATGCGGAAGATGAGATATTAAGTCATGCTCCACAAAAGACATGTGTTACAGGGAAATGCATTTGCTTAATTCTGCTTATTCTCTTCTCTTCCTGGGTATCACGAAACTCATTGAGACAGCAAACAAAAAATTCCAAGAAAAGATACTTGTTTGAATTTTTTTCCCCAGAAATGTTTCACTAGAAACAATAATATAAAAACTGGAAAAGACCCTGCCACCTACACTTCTGGCTGATAAATGGGTTGATAAATGGCCATTACTACCTGAGATTTCCCAACCAGATCTATAGGTCCCCTTAAGAGTCAAATGAACCACAGCACATCACATTTCACTAGTCCCCTTTCTGATCACATCATATTTAGAGACCAAAAATAATTAGGTATTGTCCAAAAAAGTGCTTAGAAAACCCCAAATCTTGAGATCTGTCTTTCCTGTGAAAGCCTGAAAATCAACTGATGCTCACTGTATCAAGGGGCCATGGGATCTTGGTGAAGCTATGCACTTTCTCTGTAACCCCAGGGTTCCCTAGAGTTAATATGTGTGTGTGTGTGTGTGTGTGTGTGTGTGTGCGTGCATGCGTGTGTGTGTGTGTGTGTGCATGCATGTGTGTGTGTGTGTGTGCGTGCAGATTATTAGCAGACTGACAAATGCACCACTGCACACATCATCCCTGGAATCATTCGCAAAGCTGTAAATAAGCCTTCTGCCTATTGCCTGCAGGTCTAAGTGAATGCTACTCTCATTTACCAGCCTGGGAACAGTGTGTAAAGTAGGAGATGCTAATGAGGAAAAGGGGAAATAAGTTGTGTCAAGGGAGGTCTCAAGTTCAAGTCAAGTTGAAAAAGTGAATATTGTGGAAGTGCTGTGGCCATGGAAGCACACAGCTTCCTGTGCGAGACAGAATGCTGGGAGTGAAGTTGTGGAGAATCTCCTGCACCTTTGGTGGAGATCCTCACCCCAGTCAGGCTTTCTCCCAGCTGCTCCTAGCTGAGGACTGAGCATGGCTGGACCTGGAGCCAGGCCACTCCTGCCCAACATGAGGCCACTCCCTCCAGGCAATCCTTTTTCTAGGACTTTCCATCAGGCTGGTGCACTAGAGACGCCCCCCCACCTCTCCATTCACAGATGCCATACCTACACCACTGAAGGCTCTCTCTGCATACCCTGCCCCATCCCTCTCTTGTCCCTAGTGGGCATTTGCCTAAAGAACGTCTTGTGTATTTAATTCTGTCCCCTGAACTGCTGGTACTTGGGAGTGGTTTGGAAAGGTAGATGGTGAGATGGAGTTTGGGGACTGGATTACTCACTGCTTAACTAGACAAAAGGACCCATTTCTGAGTAGTATGTGCATTACAGATACTCTCTTTCCAGCTCCAAACCTGGGAAACCAGACAAGTTACGTGCTTCCAAAACGCAGTGGTAAAACATGCATGGGATAGACATTCCCACTCCTAAAGGGATAAATAGGAAAGAAGGAAAGAATTACAGGTCCCAAGTAAGTCCAAATGCTAGCATGACAAATTCCACTGGACCTTAAAGCTTGAGAATAATCCTCTTTGGTTTGAGGCTCTGCCCTACAGGCCCATTGGGGTGGTAATATCAGCCGGCCATTGCCCACACATGGCTCTCAGTGGGGACCCCACCCATGCCAGAGCTCTGCTGGGAAGGGATTGTATCCCCCTGTCTTTGATTGGAGGCCCTCTGGGCTGTTAGAACCAAGCCAGTGGCCCCAGTGATCTCTGAATTGCATTCAAGGCCATTCTTCCCTTGTCTTGAAGAATAGCACGTGTTCACAGCCGAATAGCTCTATGGTCTGGTTCTATAGGATCTAAGAAGTCTGACAATCCTCCTTAATTTTATCCCATCTCTATCCCCCTTCAGTTCAAACCGACAGTGTTCCTTCTGGGGCTGCTAATTTTGTTGTGGTTCACACTCAGATGGTTACTTGGCCACACTATTGGTATGCTCTGCAATGTGGACAGGCTGAGAATTTTCCAGATCTCTAAGTTCTGCTTCCTTATTGCTTAACAATGACTTCTTCAACCTTAAAAAAAAGAAGGAAACCCTGCCATTTGTGACAACACGGATGGACCTGGAGAACATTATGCCAAGTGAAATAAGCCAGACACAGAAAGGCAAATATTACATCATCTCACTTTTATGTGGAATCTAAAATAATCAAACTCATAGGAACCAGGAAAGAATGGTTGTCACCATGGGCTGGGGGGAAGAGGTAATGAAGAATGTTGACCAGCAGGTACAAGGTAGCGGTGCCTGGGTGGCTCAGTTGGTTAAGCATCTTACTCTTGGTTTTATCTCATGTCCTGATCTCATGGGTTGTGGGATCCAGACCCATGTCAGTCTTCCCATTCGGTGGGAGTCTGCTTGGATATTCTCTTCCTCTGACACTTCCCTTTTTCTCTTTCTCTCTTTCTCAAGCTCTCTAAAGTAAATAAATAAAACTTTTAAAAAAAGAGGTACAAAGTATCAGTTACTCAGGATGAATAAATTCTGGAGAACTGGTATAAGGCCATGTGACTATATTTGACAACATTGTACTACATACTTGAAATTTTCTAAGAGGGTAGATCTTGGGTGTTCTTGAGTCCAAGAGGAGACACAGCAGAGGAGAAAATGCTAGGTTTAATAGTCACAGTAGAATATTTCAGACAACGCTCAGTCAAAACAGATCTGTTTTGCTAAAATAAAAAGCCCTGGTTGGGAAAACCTGGAGCCCTGTACAATGAAATGGGGACATTTATATAGATACTTCTAAGGATTTCAGCTCTACAGACTCACTTGGTCCACCAGAGCCTTAAGAGTTGGCACAGCCCTCCTTAGTAAGAGCAAACACTTCCCCTGTGCAGGAAGATGTTTCTGGGACTTTCCCTGACAAAGCAGTAAGTTCTCCTCCCTAGAGCCACATGTGTCTGCTCTTTTGGATGACTGACCAATAACTATGGATAAATCTCACCATATTAGGTCCAGCTGGGGATTTGTTGGGTCTGATAGAAATAAAATACTATCCCCTAAAGGAGCTGTAAGCATCACCTAGCACGCACCGGCAGGAGCCAGGAGAGTATCCTCAGAATTGGATTTTAAGAGTGTTTGATCAAGCAGATTGGAACACAAAGCTGGGCAAGCAATAATTCACTGACTAGAAGATGTTTTTCATGACAGGAGATTAGCACTTTGATAAGACTCCCCAGTACCAGAATAGGGCAGGCTCACTGTTAGGCTGGATCTCAGAAGCCCGGAGAAAGTGATGCCCCACGCTGAACAAAGTAGAATTCCCTGAATTGCTGTGACTAACAGCAGAGGAAAGAATAAAGAGGCTGAGAATATTGGGCACAGTAGCATGAGTGTGTCACATGAAACTGGAAGATCCACCGGAAGAGTGTGTTCCACGGAGGGCCCATTCAGTCCCATTCACCAGGCCATCAAGACTGTACTTGTGACAGAGGCAGTGATATTTCTAAGAATTGCCATGGTGACTCTCCTCTAAAGGGCAAGGCAGATAGTAGAAGGGTCATCACAGAGCTGGGCTCAGCAATATTCACGGGGATCCTGGAGGCCTCAGTAATGGAGGCCAGGAGGCAGCACTTAACCTCCAGTAGCAGGGGGGTTGGGAGCACTGCAGTTTCCATTACAACCTGGGAGTGTGGAGAGAAGGAACTGACCCCGAGGCAGGTTTGGGCTCAGCTTATAGATTACTGTGTCATTAGGGACAAAACAGATTAAGAACGAAGGAAATACCTTCCATCTACTCTCAGAAGAAGACAAGAATGAAGGCACATGAAGCTGTGGACAGCAGCTCCAATAAGGAAAAGAAAAAGGTGGGGGGGCGCCTGGGTGGCTCAGTTTGTTAAGCAGCTGCCTTCAGCTCAGGTCATGATCCCAGCGTCCTGAGATCAAGTCCCGCATTGGGGCTTCCTGCTCAGCGGGGAGCCTGCTTCTCCCTCTGCCTGCTGCTTCCCGTGCTTGTGCTCTCTCTCTCTCTCTGGCAAATAAATGAATAAAATCTTAAAAAAAAAAAAAAAGTCATGAATGCTTGTAGTTCCTGGACCCAAAGCAATTTTTAGGTCTGGAACTCACTGGCTTGGGAGGAGGAAGTCTGCAATAGCACAGCAGGAAGAGGTGTCCACGGTAGAGATGTCCCTAGTCCTTCCCAAGAGGAGCCTGTGGTCATTTACTTAGGCTGGGAAAGGGGAATCCCCAACATTCTGACATCTAGAGGACATAAAGTTGGAGATAACATTGACACCTGGATTCTGGGAGCACGTCATGGACTCCCAGTTAGAATGCAGGTTTATGGGAGCCAGATAATAAGTAAAGTTGTAGCTAAAATCCGGCTTACAGTGGATTGACTGGGTCTGTGACCCCTTTTGATGGTAATGATGGTAATGCCCCCAGTTCTCTGAGTGAATAATCGAGATTGACATACTAGGTAGTGGAGTAATTCCCACACTGGGCATGTAGCATCCAGGGTAAAGACTGTCAGAAAGGCCAAGGGAAGACATGTAGGAATGCTTCTTTGCCCCATGTTTTGGACAACGTGGAAAACTGCTGACTTTGAGTGAGGCTGAAGCAGAAAAGGTCTCTGTAGTCGGCCTGGTCAGTGATATAAGAAGCTTTGAGACTGCGAGTGTTGGAGGTGGTGACAGTGGGGGAAGATGCAGTATGGAGTATGGGAAGCCACAGTGGGAGAATCAAACCCTAAAGATGTAGGGCAAGGACATGTCATCTGCTGTAGAGAATTCTAATATAATAAAAAATTAATTCCTGGCATGTTGTGGATACCAGTTGAAATGGAACACTTGAGTGTGGGGCAGAAGTAACCATACATCCAGACTACCGATGAGGAGAGGATTCTATCTGGCTTGTCAGTAAGAACATTAGACAATCCATGACTATAGGATTTAGTGTCAATCCATCGTAAAATGAAAATGGCACATCAGGATTAAGACCAAGAAAGATCAAATGACAACTAACAGCTGCATGGCCAAATGGCCCAGACCCATTGTTACACAGCATAGTGGCACCATTACTCCCCACCCCCCGATTCACACTTATGGTTGTGTGTGTGAGAGAGGGAAGGTAGCATACGGCCACCTGAGAGAAGAGGAACATGCCCAAGCTTGGCTGACATATATGTCAGTCTGGGATGTTCATGAAAATCCAAAGCAGATGGTGGTTGCATTAAAGCTATGCTAAGGTGTGGCACTGGAAGACAAGAGAGAAGCAAATATTTCCCAATGGATAGAAATGCTGAACCTGATTAACTTGTCTGGATGCAAGGAGAAATGACCTGAGGTGAGAATATATGCAGATTTCTGGGCAATGGCTAATGATCTCCCAGATGGAAATCTAGAAGGAAAAGCAGTTGTCTTGATAGAATGTTAGAATAGCTTAGTGAAGACACTTGTGGCACCTGCCTGAAGATAATTCTCTGGAAGCCTGGGGTTACATTATTTAGAATACAGTATTGGCATAAATCAGAAACCTCTGTAAGTTGTATTTCTAGTCATAAGGGAATTTGGGTTCAGGAACCAAGAGATGCAAGCCAGAATGTTCCCATATAGCATCACCCTAGAAACTCAGTGAGGGACTTTGCATTCTCACAGACTTCCTGAAGAGTCCCCAGAGGAGGTACACTTTTTCTAGGGAGCAGAACACGGTTATCATTGAACTATAGGCTATGGTGGTTGCTTGGGATGTTTGTACTCCTTGGGTCCAAATCCTGCTGTTCGACATGCATGGATGGAGAAGTGGATCTGTACAAGTGGACTGTGGCTGACACTGTGTATACAGCTCAACTGCCCCTTGATGAGAAGACTTATGGCAAGGAATCTAGTGAGCTGACAGCCTTTAAAAGGTGCCACAACCTCAGGATCCATTGCTGAATTCATAGCGAAGCCCACCTCTCCTAGGTAACTCCTAGCTCGTGACAGTGTATGGCAGGACTGATATTGTAGACATTTCTGACCCCAAATGGGATGCCTCTAATAGGTGACCTTTGTTCGGTGGTTCCCCTCACCCTAGATAAGACTTTCTCAGGGCTACCCTGCCATCTGAGTGTCCTCCTACCCAGCCCTTCTTCCTTCCCTCTCTCCTTTCCCAGGTGCCAAAACTGCATCACTGTCTGTAATCCACCTTACAAAGCCCTGTTTCACTGCCCATTTTATGTTTCAATATATCTCTTTCTTTGAATATTTTTATTTATTCTTGTTTTCCAAATATTTTGTTATAGATACTTGATTGCTATTTTTTTTTTTTTTGGAGGGGGAGGAATCTGAGTCTCAAAAAGAATTAACTCCTAACATATTACTCGATACCAGTAGAGATGGAACACTTAAGCATGGAGTACCAAGTAACCATACATTCAGACTACCTAGTAAGTAAAAGGATCCAATAAAACCCTCGTTGGTTACATCAAAAAGTACCCCCCTAAAAGCAGAGTACTGTGGTAGAGAATGTGACCAATACTGCTGTGGTCAGACAGGAAATTAAGAATGCCTCCTAAAAGTCAGTGAGCTGTTGACTTGCGTAAGCCACAAAAATCAGATGTTTGCAATTACAAAATTCTGGCTTCAGTATTTTGGTATACTTTGAGACAGAAACATTTTTGGTCATTCGGCTGAGGTCATGTATGCTTTGAGAACATGGCATTCTGGATATTCACTTATCCTGCTTGTTCCCATCATGTTCTGCACTGCACCTGCCACAGCCCCTGCGGGCAAGGTTGCCACTGAATGAAAGTCAGTGGCAGAAAGCTGAAACTCTTCAAGGTTGAGTTCTAAAAGTTCTACATGGACATTTGGCAGATTCCAATCAATTCCTTTGAAAGAGCCAAAGGATACAACTGCTCAGTTCACCCTGTATCTCCGTTTCACCAGCCTCAAGCAGGGGATTCTCAAATGTTTAAGTGAATGGCAGAATGATTCTTATTGCCTGTCCTCTTCTGTCTCTGATGCCTGTGGCACCACATATGAATCAAGTACAAAGAGAGTGGCATCACATTCAATGACCCCAAATACATTCCAGGTGTGATACCAGGCTTTTTCCAAACAACCCTGCTGGGTAAACAATATTTCCTCATTCTACAAAGGAGGTTCTGGTAAGTTCTAGAATTTCAAAGTTAATCAAGGGACAGACAGCCACAAAAGGCAGTAACAGAGGTTTCTTTGGGCTGAGCTGCATGAAAACAGTCCCTCCCAGAAAGATATCTTCCAGAGACAATAGCACAAAGCTATCATCTAGAGAGGATGTGGTGCAGGACCTCCTGAGGAAGAAGAGGGAATCAGAGAGGGAACTTACATGTCTAGGTGATGTCTCTTGTCTCTGAACAACAAGTGAGGAATTTCTGAGTCAAGAGCTCCACCGGTGGCAACAACTGGGGTCTAGCTACAAGATTTGTCTTATCTGTAGTTAGCAGATGTTGAAGGCAGTTTTGTGGGGGCATACAAAGTATATAGGCTCTAAATGGCTAAAAAAAAGTTTATTTGGACTATATTTTCTTCAAAAAATGCATGTGTAAGAATCTGAATCTAGAGGCAGCAGGCTTTAGGCTAATGGTCCTAGCTTTCTGTGAAGAAGGAAATGACACAGGCGCCAGTTTGGGCTAATACACAGGGGCTGTCTTTGGTCCATTTATGTAAGAGACTCGAAGTGGCTTTTCCACGATGATGCAGCAGGGGAAATATAAAACTGGGATATGACCCAGATTAACATTTGTCATTCCATCAGGCAAATGATATATATGCCATGCTTTACAAGAGTACATTTTCCTGGCACACCAGTTTTGCATTTTCAGGTATTAAAGGCAAAACCTTATCTCCAAAGTATCATAAAGGAGACAGTAAAACAAATTTTCAAGGAGTGGTCAGTCAGCTTTCTCTCTGAAATGTCATTGTTAGAACACTGGCTTGATGACAGAATCTGGCATGGGGGAGAGAGAGCTAGATGCTGGGAGGAGGGTGGGAAGGAGGGAAGGAGATAAGGAACGAGGGAGAAAAGAATGAAGGGAAAGAGAGAGAGGAGGGGATGAAGTCAGGGAGGGGAAAGGAAAAGCAAAAGCAAAAAAAAAAAAGTGACACACGTAAAGCTTACCAATCTGAAACAGGGTAGCATTTGAAACCAGAGCTACATTTGGAAATGAATTTTTAAAATGCTTTAAAAACTCATTCCATAAAACGTATCCAGTTTGTCTTTACTACATTTTGTCTTCACTGCACATTCACTTTCCCCCTCTTTCTTTTGTATTTACCTTTAACTTGGCCTTCATTTGAGCATAAAAGCAAAGCTTATTTATTTATTTATTTATTTTGTCTACCACAGAACGATGTGAGGATTATGAAATTCCTCTCATTGGTAACTTACAAAGGAAGAGGCCAAGCTCTTGGCTCTGTTGAGTGAAGCTAGATTCTTAAAATACAGGTTGCCATAAGCTGTTGAACTTGACCTACTGGAGATCACCGTGCTCTGACTTCCCACACCCTCCTTGCTTATTTCAATGCCTGATTTTTCTTGTTGCTCCTTCCCACATAGGCATCGTTTGGATGCAAAAATGTTCACCTCTCAACGCGTGTGACACTGCTCAGAGAATAGCAAAATTTGTCACCCATGATCATCTATCTGCCTGGAGGTTTAGGACATTCAGGAGAGCTTGAAAAAAACAACTGGAATTGGGGTTAGTAGAATAGATATTTCGTTTAGGTCTACCCCTGCTGTATAACTCCAAATGATGCCAATCCTTCTCTGAGCTTCAATTTTCTCACTGTAAACACTGGAAAGAGAAGAAACTCATTAAGTACCTACAATGTGCCGAGGATGTAAAGTACACCATCATATTTATTTCTTACAATAACCTTTGTGGATGAGAAAAACAAAACCAGGAAAAGCCTCAGAAAGATGAAATGTTGTGTCAAAGGCTAGAGAGCAATTTAGTGACAAAAATCAGCCTTGAATGTGTGTCCAACTGACTTCAAAGCCCATGGACTGTAAGACTGGATGTTAAGTTTCTTAGCTCTTGCCCTATGAGAGAGGTAGTTCTGGTGGGCATTTCAAACCTTACAAATCCTAAACAGGACTTTAGCTTTTCCCAACCGACTCCTGCCCTAGACGCTCCCATTTCTTCTGTGGGCACCACCATACCCCTACTTTATCACAAATTCTGGAATTTGTCTTTGTGTCATTTCCATCATCATTTCCACTCCCTATTTAATCTGTCAGCTGATCTTTTGGACTACAGTCTGTCCACTGAGCCATCTACTCCACACTCCACCCCTAGATGAAGCCATATTCTTTATTTTCTATTCAGAGTTGTTGCTACTCTCTTCTTCAATCTCCTGTTGAGTTCGTAGGTGTTCAGAATGCTTTGATCCCTATTCAGCTGAATTCCTGAGACCAGACGACATCCAGGTCTCCTACTCCTCCGCCATCTTGCTCCCTCTCCTGAAACCATATTCTTCCAGCCTGAATGGTCTCCTGCTGCTCAACTGCTCATACACTTTAACGATTCCCCTTCAACCATGGCAATGATCAAAGAGATCTTTAAAAAAAAAAAAAATATATATATATATATATATATATACACACACATATAATTCACATCATTTCCCTACTTGGAATCCTTCATTGGCTTCCAATTGAAAATAAACTTCAAATCCTTATAATGACCTTCAAAGCTCAACACAGTTCAGGTTGTCTTCCTTCCAACAACATTGCCCATAACATTTCACTCCCTTTCAGAGACTCCGACAACATGGCCTTTCTTTGTCTTAAACACTCCAAGGTCCCTTCTTTCTCTTCCCCTTGATGCCAACTGTCCTCTCTTGGGATAATCTTCCTCTAGAGTCTTCATGAGGCTCTTCCCTTTGATGATTCACATGTCAGCTTCCATGTGTCTTCTTCAGAGACGTGCTGAGAGTCTGGCCCGCTCTTGATTTACTGCAGTACCTAGGATTTGAAAGACAGTAATGATTAGGTATGTATTTTTAGCTAAAAACACAACTTTATTTTCTTCCCAACCTAAAAGTAATACTTACATTTGCTATTTAATTTTATACTTGCTGTGTTTTATTTTAAGATATTCTTTATCAGGTATGGAAGATCCTTTCTATACTTAGTTTGATAAAATATATTGTTAAATTAATGAATGGATAATGAATTGAATTGAACATTTTTTATACATTAAGATATACTGGTTAATTTTTTAATGTTAAGCCAACCTTGTATTTCTGAAATAACCCAACCTTGTCATGATATTTTTTTCTATTTTTGTATCTGTTTTTACTAAGAACATTGGCTTTTCTGGTTAAACTATTAAACATATGTTAGCTTCAAAAAACTATTAAGAGTATTCTTCTTGGGAGCCTGGGTGGCTCAGTTGGTTAAGCAACTGCTTTCGGCCCAGGTCATGATCCTGGAGTCCCGGGATCGAGTCCCACATCAGGCTCCCTGCTCGGCGGGGAGTCTGCTTCTCCCTCTGACCCTCTTCCCTCTCGTGCTCTCTATCTCTCATTCTCTCTCTCTCAAATAAATAAATAAAATCTTTAAAAAAAAAAAAGAGTATTCTTCTTCTATACTCTAAAGGAGTTTTGTAGTTTAGGTTGATTTATTCCTGTACTGTTTGATAAAACACACGCATAAGGTCTCCAAACCTGATGTTTCAGAAGATGGGGTTAAATACTGTCTGTTAACACTCTTTATTTAATCTTTGTCTTGAAATAATTTCAGACATATAGAAAAATTGTTAAAATAATACACCAAACTTCTATATACCTTTCACCCAGATTTACCAGATCTTAACATTTTAGCACATTTGCTTCATCACCTTACACTTCTCCCTCTCTCCCTCCCCCTATTCAACCATATATCTATACATATTACTATTTATTTTAAATCATATAAAAGGAAGTTGAAGACATTACGCCCCTTTACCTAGAAACAATTGTGTTTCTTAAAAACAAGGTAATTCTTTCATATGACCACAGTACAATTATCAAAATCAGAAAACTTGACAATAGCACAAGTTGGTTAATTTCCCAATGATTAAAAGAATAATCAGGTTTTATGTTTTTTTCTTGAGTTAGTTTTAAGATATATTTATTTTATTTTAATCTCCATGTTTAGCAGAATAAAAGTGTTCGTGATATTTTGTTTTTTCCCCCACTGATGTCTGCTACCTCTGTGGTAATATGCTCTTTATCATTCTTATGATTGTTTATTTATACCTTATTTCTTTCATTGCTAGTCATTTATGTAGGGGTTTGTTCATTTATTATTGTTTTCAAAAAACTTTTTCTCCCCCAATATAGATGCTATTTTTTTTCAGAAGATTGTTTGTATTTCATTTTTTTCCCCAATACCAACATTTGGGCACTATTATTATTGTTGTATTGGGTCAATGGTTATTTTACTCACCTATATATTTATTGATTTCTCTCCTCACCATTCCTTCTTGTAAGTTTGACCTTCTATCTGGGACTTTCCTTTTCTTGAGTACAACCATTAAAATGTCACGGTGAAAGGTCGTTGGTGAAAAATTTGTTATTATGTGTTTAAAATGTCTTTATTTCACTTCTGTTTAAGAAATATCTTTAGCTCAGGATGGAATTTGGAGCTGACTGGTAAATTCCTTGAGCATTTTGGATGTCCATTATCATGTCCATCAAGTGCTGGCCTTAAATGATGCTGCTGAGAAGCTACTTATCACACTATCAACATTATCACTTTCTCAGGAGGGTAGTTAATGTCTTCCTGTTTTAGCTCACCTTCCAGAGTGCTCACTAGGGTGTCTCTGAAGGTTAGTTTATTTTTATTTATCTTGTTTGAGTTTATTGGGCTTTGGGGTCTGAAATTTATGTTTGCAATAGTTCTTAAATGTTTTCAGCCCTTGTCTAACTGAAAAATGTCTTGTTTTTCTTATCTTCTGTTGCTGATTTAGAATATTCTAGATCTTCATATTTTGTTCTTTTTTTAAAGATTTTATTTATTTATTTACTTACTTATTTGAGAGAGAGAGAGAGAGAGAGCACCCAGGGGGAGGAAGAGGGAGAGGGTAAAGCAGCCATGCTGAACACAGAGAGCGACATGGGGCTTGATCCCAGATCCCTGAGATCATGGCCTGAACCAAAACCAAGAGCAGGACACTCAACCAAATGAGCCACCCACACGCCCCACTTTGTTCTCTCTTTTATCTTTTCTTTGTCTTCCTGTGCTGAATACTGGTTTTTATTTTTATTTTTATTTTTTTTTTGCATACTATCTTCCAGTTCGTTAACTCTTTTTTTTAGCTCTTACTAAATCTTTTGCCAAGTGTGTTTATTTTGCTTATACACTTTAATTACAGCAGTTTGATTACTAAAAGTTCTATTTAAATGTTTTAAGGTCTGCTTTGTCATGTTTATAGTCTCTTATTCTTATATTTTAAAGTATTTCCTTTATTTCTTTTTTACTAAAACAAGTTTTTAAAATTCTGTATGTCATAATTCTGAGACCTGAAATCCTTTCAAGTCTGTTTATTCTTATTTGTTATTTCCACTGTTTCTCATGGTGCTTCATTGTGGTGGTGTTTGTTTGTTTGTGTTTGTTTGTTTTTATGATGTGTGTATGTGCCTGTAGGAGAGAGAGACAGAGAAAGAGAGAGAAAGAGGGAAGGAGGAAGGGAGAGGGAGGGAGGGCACAGGAGAGAGGAAGAAAGAGACCGTGAGCACACGGAGTGTCTGTGTTCTTGGATCTTTAGCTTCTTTGAAAGATTCGGCACCCTTTACTGAGGTTGTGGATATGTTTAAGTCAGCTATTTGGGGGACATCGAAAATAGATCTTTTTGACTATGAGAGACGATGGACTCTGAGAAACAAACTGAGGGTTTTAGAGGGGGTGGTGTGGGGGACGGGTCAGCCCGGGGATGGGCGTTAAGGAGGGCAGGTACTGCGTGGAGCACCGGGTGTTATATGCAAACAAGGGATCGTGGAGCACGACATCAGGAACTAATGATGTGATGTATGGTAACTAACATAACATAATAAAATAAAATTTTAATAAAAGATCTTTTTGAATGAAAGCCTGAGGTTCTTTGTTTTGTTTTTCTAAATATTTTATTTATTTGTTTTAAGGAGAGAGAGACAGAAAGAGAGAGCAGGGGAGGAGCAAGGGGTGAGGGAGATAATCTCCAGGGGACTCTGCCCTGAACATGGAGTCCAACCTGGGGCTCAATCCCAGGACATGGAGATCATGACCTGAGCTGAAACCAGGAGTCGGGCATTTAACCAGCTGAGCCACCCAGGTGCCCAAGCCTGAGGTTTTTACATGACACATGCAGTTAAATATCTGACTAGAAATCCATGTAAATGGAGGTTCATGATTCAAATTCTTAGAGAGGATTTTTCTCTCATCCTGTCCCAGGTCAAGATAGAAACTCCCTTCAGTGTGGGGTTTGTTTGACATTCATCCTTCCACTGAAGGTTTAGATTTTGGGAATCTCATCTTAATGAAGGTCTCCTGTTAGAATCCCTGCCTTGGGTGTGCCTTTGGCTTTGTTTCCTGTCTCCTGGCAGGCACTGCATTGCAAGCCCAAGGTCACCGGCATACTTCAGACATGCTCAGGTTAAGTGTGGACTTTGGCACTCCCTCATCCTCAGGATTACTACCTTCACCTGATTTGGGGTCTCTGGGAATTATTAAACTCATGGAGATCAGCACCTTTCCCCCCAGTCCAATCAATATAGTTCCTTTATAAAAAAATAAATTACATGGAAACTTTTCATTGCAATAGTCTCCTGCTAAGAAAAAAAAAAATGAGAGTGGAAGAAGCTAAGAAGGGACAGAAAGAACACCCATTTAGATCATCATAGGCATACACATTTACATTCTGAATTTTAAAATTAACATAATAATGCTAATATTTTCATCATTAAAAAAATCTTATCAACATCATTGTCAACTAGTAGATAATCTCCCACCCTAGGACAGATACATGTTTTCATGTTTTATTTGGCAATTAATTGTACAGTATTTGAGTTGTTACCACTCTCCTGATGTTGTAAATGTTGCAATGATTATATTTCTTTCCAGAAAACACAGATTTCTAATTATTACTGCTAGAATATTAATAATCTTTTAAAATTATTGTTATTTTATAATTATGTCTACTGTGTGCTTTATTACTGATATATATCAAATACATTCATTCAGTCAAAGAATATTATAAATTAAGCCCTTGTGAATGGATGGATTGATTAACAAGTTACAAAGGTCATTACATACACACATACATGTAAACATACGTATATACACACACAAAAAATATTTGATCGATAGCATAATGACATCAGTGGGGGGGAGTGTGAGTGTACATACCTATGTGTAAACATGTGTGTGTGTGAATGTGCATGAGTGGTGTGGATAGATGTATTTGAGCATCTGTGGGCATGAATGTAGACATGAGTGAGTGTATGCATGTGTGCTAGTGTTCAAGTTAAAGATTTCCAAAGCTGGAGCTGCAGACTCAGTTGGAGGAGTATTTGTATAACCAACTGCGAAAAATACATGATATTTTCTCTCCTAGATGTGAGGAAATGAGAAATCACTTGGGAAGGTTTTTAAACCACAGCTTCTTTCTAAGATCTATTTCCAGAAATTCAGATTCTGTACAACTGGTTTGGGGCTGGGAAAATCCATTTTAAAGAACTTTTCAGGTGATTCAGAGGCTTTGTTAGGTTTGCGATATGCTGGATTATTTCAGAAATCTTCGATATTGATCATGATGAACTCAGAAACTAGTGAGTATTAGATCCTGGATTATCACTCAGGCTTCTGCCTTCTGGAGCAGTATTGAAACCACAAACATCTGCAAATGGTAGAATTTACTCTTCCTCTGTTAGTCAGCCTAATCGCTGCTTATTAGACAGAAAATATGTGTTTTGAACAGTGTCTCATTTCATTGGCAAAGAATTGCCAAAAAGAAGCCTGATGGATTTCCCAAGTCTTGTATGACAATAAAAAATATATATGAAAGGGGACTTAATTCCCTGGCCTAAACACATGCCCTCCATCCTCCACTCCAGAGAAAAATGATTTCCATTTAAAAGGTGTTTTGACATTGATTAGTTGAGACTAAAATCTCACATAACTCAACTGCTTGAAAATAAAGTCATAGCTAATGGCTCTTCCTGGATTTAGCCAAGAACTGGTGAGCGGCATCTAAAGAAACATCTGTCTTTTCATATGTATGAACAGTTTTTATTATAAATCCTATAGGATTCTTGAGATTCATTATGAAAGAAAATCTGTATGATCATTTTAAAGACCATCTGCTTTGGGTTTAGGACCATCACCTAGCTTGGCTTCCTGGAACACTGGGTCCAAAAGGAAATAACAAACACTCTGAAAATTCATACACTGCTGTTTTTTTTTTTTTCCCTCCTGATTAATAATGTAGATGGCTTTCTTTTCTCTTGATTGAAATGTGGTTCAGGAAGAGCTGAAGTTTTTCCAATCCATTTGGATGATTTTCGTCTCTTTGAAGTAACACTACCTTGGAGCTAAGAACAATTTTGGGAGATCTAAAGCTCTGGATATCAACAGTGAGAAATTTATTTTTATCAGTCCCCCCTCCCATTTGATATATTATTGGGCTTTTAAAAATATCAGTTGAATACCATGCAAAGGAATATTTGTCAAGCTGTCAGCACCTTGTGATTAATACGAATGTGGCTCACGGGGGAAAAAAAGAGGCCCAGAAAACACAGTTGATATTTTTTGAGTTTTGAAACCACAGGGACATCAAAGCCTTTCTTGATGTTGCTTGGAAATGTTACCAAAGCAATTACATTTTATACTCTCTTCTAAGAGTGCCATCACATGGGAAAGTTTGCAACTTTGTAAGATACAAAGATGCCACTGGAGAAACTTATTATTGAAAACTCAGAAAGCAATTTCATAATAGAATTGAAGCGATTCTTCATCTATGTAAAAAAGTATCAGATGAAGTAAACCAGGGAAAATCTGTTTTTTTCCCTACAATCTAGTTATGATGTTGACTCCAATTGATTTGTCAATGGTACAAACTCACTATTCTCCCGCCAAATGCCTGGAGGCATTGAACCCCCATTTTTTCAGGTGAGAACAGCTTAACAGAGATTTCCTACTGTTTCCCTACATACACACATACCGCTCCTTTCCTTTGCCTTCTGTGTCCTCTTTTTTTTCTTTCTTGAGCTGACACCCTTATTCCTCCAAGATATTAGCTTAAAACCAGAATGCTGAAATAAGGGAATATCTTCCCTGTAATCAGGAGCCTGAGACTTGGATAAAAAGTTGCAAGTAAAATATCTTTATCGCTGCTACTTATCAGCTGTGTGATCTCAGGTAAGTTAGTCTATTCTGAGTCTCAGTTCCCAGGTGAGGACCTGGGGCCTCTAACGTAGTCCTGAGACACAAATCAGCCCAAAAGGGTATCACAGATATTGGTAACATGTGTCATAGAACTCTTATTCTAAGATCATTGTATGCTGCATTATTTTTCTTACGTATTATTATTATTCCTTCTGAAACATGATTTTTAAGGTCCTCAAAGGAAGGGACCAAGTTTGTACTTTCCTTTGTTAGAACCCAATTTGAGCTAGGCATTTGCTGGTGGTCTATTAGCACTGACTGATTACTGGGTTCACTTAATTGATGGAATAGCTGGAAAAGCAATAATCCTTCTTTCTTTTTTTTTCCATTTCCCCCCCTTTTTTAATTGTATTATATTAAGTTAATCACCATACACTACATCATTAGTTTTTGATGTAGTGTTCCATGATTCATTGTTTGCGTATAACACCCAGTGCTCACGCAGAACGTGCCGTCTTTAATACCCATCACCAGGCTAACCCACCCCCCCACTCCCCTCCCCTCTAGAACCCTCAGTTTGTTTTTCAGAGTCCATAGTCTCTCATGGTTTGTTTCCCCCTCCAATTCCGACCCCCTTCGTTTTCCCCTTCCTACTATCTTCTTTTTTTTTTTTTTTAACATATAATGTATTATTGGTTTCAGAGCTACAGGTCTGTGATTCAACAGTCTTACACAATTCACAACACTCACCATAGCACATACCCTCCCTACTGTTCATCACCCAGCCACCCCGTCCCTCCCACCCCCCCCACCACTCCAGCAACCCTCAGTTTGTTTCCTGAGATTAAGAATTCCTCATATCAGTGAGGTCAGATGATACATGTCTTTCTCTGACAAGCCGTCTTTCTTGACTTAGCTTCTCTTGTTGCATTTCAGTTTGGTTTTCAACAGTGACCATACATAACCCCTGCCGAAGAAGAAGAAGAAGAAGAAGAGGAAGAAGAAGAAGAAGAAGAAGAAGAAGAAGAAGAAGAAGAAGAAGAAGAAGAAGAAGAAGAGGAAAGAGGAGGAGACAAGCATTCTAATAAAGCAAAGCCAGACACGGAAAGATCTACTCTAGTTCTGATTTAAGCATTAATAAATACTAAAATGACTGGGGAGGTAGATGGGGCGATGGGGTAACTGGGTGATGGGCATTAAGGAGGGCACACGATGTGATGAGCACTGGGTGTTATACACAACTGATGAATTATTGAATTCTACATCTGAAACTAATAATGTTCTATATGTTGGCTAATTGAATTTAAATTAAAAAAAAAAGAAAAGAAAATGACCATATCTCCAATCATGATGTAGGGAAGAGAGGCAATCATTGCACTCAGGGAGGGACCCTGGCAGGGAGACTGAACACATTGGCAAGGACTGGAGTTAATACCAAAACTTCATCAGTTCTTAGCTCTGTTAAGATGGCCAGTCACTCACCTTTGTCTGAGCATGAATTATATCTTGGCAAAATGGTATTTATAATTCACATTCTGCTTATCTCAAGATGTCTTAAATATTTGTCAAATGCTGAAAGAATGAGCGGATAAACGAATGGAAAGTTAGTTCTCTGGTGTTACATAAGCATTTATGGAGGGTTAGAATGCAGCTCCTTGAGAGAGCACATTTTTCTTCAACATTTTATTGTAAATTAGGAAATTCCAGATTCTAGCCTGTTCTGGGTCAAGCCCAGATGTGTCATCTCTATTTCTTCTGTTTTAAACAAGGAGAACAGGCATGAAAATTTCCTTCTCCTACATTTGTGATATGATATGAGGAAGGACTGTGTGCTGGGAGAAAGGGCCCTGGATATAGGATTGGGAATTTGGGGGAAAACTCCATTTCCATCCTTTGTGTCTTTACCTTGGGCCAACCTTTGTCTTTTCTGAGTTTCTCCAGCCAAATGGACAATAGCACTTTCTCTGTCTCTCCCAAGAGTTATGCAGTCGGTCCAAAAAGAAAAAGAAAAATACTACAATTACTCTCATATCCCCTTGACTCCCCATCTATGCCCACAGGTTTTGGGGAAATTTTAGGGAAAGGCTTACAACAGGAGACCTGGTTATATTGAATTAGTTTAAAAGGAAACCCAAAGAAAGTGGTTATATATTCTGTGGCTTGCCTCTGATATTTGGGTTAGTGGACAACATTGGGACTCCTGTTCCTATCACATGTGAATGGAGACTGGGGGGAGGGAACACCATTGTATCTAAAGAGTCTGATTCTCAGTTGGATGGAATCCCTTCAAATTTTGGGTTGCTCCATTGATGAGTGATGCTCCCTATTACACCATTTCAGGGAAATTTATTTTCATGAGAAGATTAGTTTGGTACTTCAACAGAGACTCCTGAGAGACAGAGATGCCTTAAACAGAAGAGTCATGTGGACAGACCAAAATCTGCAGACCAGAGACAAGATGTAACAGGCAGTCCTGGGACTATGATTACACACCTCACAAAGGTCAGAATAATGGTTAGCTCCTGGGAAAGAGAGAAGAGCGAAACTGGGAATGGGCTTCAAAGTCCTCTAAGGATCTAGTTCCATCTACTTCCTAACCTGATTTTCAATTACACAGGTGTTTGCTTTATGATTGTTTATAATCTGTCTGTGTAGGTTTATGTCACTTCAAATATTCACTTTATGATACAAGGAAAATAGATGAAATATTGTGGATCTAGGATCTTATGCCAACGAATTGGGAACAATTACCTAACTAAACCTGCAACCTGACTCTAGGATAAAATGCACCAAGCCATATACTGGTTGAACCAGTGCTCATGGCTACTTGAAAGACCAGCACAGACCACAGACCAGGTCAATGTGATTTATTACCCTATTGGTGTTAGTAGAAACAGTGCAAATAAAAAACCAAAGGGTCAGTTTAGTAACAATTGAGAAACTTGGACTACATAACTGTTCCTGATAAATTTATGTCCATAAACAGCGTCAGAGTGGCAACATAGATATTTACTAACAGTGTTCTATTTTACTACTGACATGTTCTTTGGCATTTAGGGTTCATTCACAACCAGGGCTCAGAGACGACTGCTGATTTCAGCTGCTGGCAGTAAGTGATCATATCAACTTTCACCCAGTGAGAGAATGACAATACAGATGGGCAATGGCCAGACTATGACCCACAAGAGAACCATGACCCACAACCTCTGCAACAACCAGCGCTGGAAGACAAACCACACTTCTATAGCAATTGGCCCCCCAAAAGTTAGGACTTGGTTGGTAACCACCAGCTTCCCTCACTTTTGCTCTGACTTCCAATTCAGGACCACCCAGAGAAAGGCAAATAGGCTCCCCAAACCAATCACAGAGATGCCCTGCTTCCTGATACCCTGCCTGCCCTTGATCTTCCCAACTTGCCATCAGGACATACTTGGAGTTTTGTCTTTCTTCCTATATAGTTTTCCCACTCCTCTGCCTGCCTGTGTGTCTCTGCCAAACCCAAGTGATGGTGGTTGATGTCCTTGCTACAGCAAAGTCTGAATACATAGCTTCGGATTACTCTCTGGGCTGTCTTGATGTGTTTTTCCCCCAGTTATTGTCTACATGGAAACCCAAATAACAAACAAATGAAAACCAACAATTATGTTTCAAAGCCTCTCATCCCACACTGGCTTCATTCCTTTTTTTTTCTTTCATTTTTGCAAAAAAGAAACAGTGATGGAAAAAAATATTTATGTTATCCATTTGCTTTAATACTGAGCAAGCATTAACCAAGAAAATTTTAAATACAGTTTTGCAACAGGAAAAGTGATATGGAGTTGAGTAAAATAAAATGTTTTAAAAGACCTGAATGCGTAAATGATTACGTGTAACCCCCCACACACATACACACACTGTGGAAATGGAGCAATTCAAAAAGAAACATGGGAAAATGAGTGATGACAGGTTTGCCTTTTGATTGGAGTGTGGATGACATTTAACATATTTTATTCTTGTTACGATATTCTTTGTGAAATTGTTTTTGAAAATGAAGGAGCAACTCTTGCCAAAAGAGATTGAACAGTTCTTCCGGGTCTGTCCTCTGACAGAACTTTATGGCTACCTATCTCACCTTATTGTCAACACTAAACAACCCCTGAACATGCTGCGCAAGTGCAAGATATGATGCTTACCCTGGAGGAGTAATTTTAATACCAAGCATCTGGGATTCATATGCCTAAAATGTACCCTGGCTGAGGTGCCCTGATTTAGGAAATTCAAGGCTTGTGTGTTTTCCTAGTGCAGCTGAGCTCGCCCTCTGAGGCTGCAACTGTTGCTGACAAGGATGATCCAGATGGAGAAATGGAACAAAGTTGAACTGTGGACGCTGGTGCTCTGATGGAAACAAACTGAAAGATGAGACATGCAGATGACTAGGAAGACATGTAAAATGTCTATAAAATACAATATATTCAGTAGGCACAATCAAACCTTAAGATGATGGGAAGAACCAGGAGCCAGGAAAGGAGACTGGAGGTGCTTGTACCACCCCATAAATAACAAGGAGTGGCCAGCCTTCCATGATTCCTCTGCTTTGGGGTTCTTTGGTTCCCACTAGGTAAGACAGTTTGGAGATGCGATGATTTCAGGACCCCTTTAGCTGTGGCATTCTATTCCAGTATAGCTCTACATATTGTAGCAGACTGCATATTATTTCTATCTGGCTGTGTAGAACACACCATTAATCCTCAATTGCACTGCTATATTCATAGAGGAAGAGAATCATCAGATTAGAAAAAAAAAACAAGAATGTTAGGAACAAGGAAAGAAAAAAAAACCTAATTTGTCTGTTACAGTTCATTTCACATGTAGAGGGAGTTAAGATGGGAAAAGTGTATCTCAGACGGTAATTACATTTTGTCTGGAATCAATAGAACACACTGGAGAGAGAAAAGCTACTTGTATTTAGAATTAGGGGCTTCACACTGTAGCTTGAATCATCCTTGGTCACAGCAGCTGGAGCAATGCTGAGGAAGCCCTGGCCTATTCCAAAGTTTTCACCTCACACCCTGTCCTCCCTCTGAATCTCTACACCCTCATAGCCAAAAGCATCAGGTTGTAACCACGATTCAGGTCATACTCAAACACTGTGATTAGTTACGAAGTATGGTAGGAATCGTTTGTCATTATTAATATTTAATTAACTAATGATATCAAACGATTAATTTGAAATATATTAGTGAGTTTCTTGTTAATAACTCCACCTGCTTGCATTTTGAAATGCTTCTTGAGTGAACAAGGATGTCATGGGATTAGATTTAGTGGATTAATAGCTGTGCTTAACACAGAATATGCCCATAGGAGTGTCACGTGTGTGAGCGGTGGCTTGATCACAGCGAGAAGAACATGCTGATCCACTGGGCTGATTGACAGACGACTCCACTGCCTGCCCCAAGTCTAAAACAGGATGTATGCTGTCACCAGACATTCTCCTCTACTGTGGTCCTCATGGCAACAACGGTATGGTGTCACCCTTTCCGAGATTCCCAGCTGAGAACTTCAGTCATCTTTAATTTCTCTTTTACAGAGGTCAGTATTCTTTTGATTGTAGGGGATGGAAACACAGTTCAAAAAAGCTTTTGAAAAGAGTGAATATTGCAGTCTGTGTAACCTGAATTACTGCTTCTGACTCAGCTGGACCCAGGATTCTAACAATATCATCAGCTGTTTGCTTGTCTTTTACCCCCTCTTGGCTCGAATTTTCTCTGGGCTAACTTCATGCTTTGACAGTTGCTCTCTATTTGGAAAATATGGCAAATGGTAGCTCCGGGTTAGGTCATTCTTACATTTCCCATAGTAAAGAATAGATTATCTTTCCAGTAGTTCTGGAAATCCTATGGCACTGTCTACTAACTATGCCTGGGGTACGTGTCCCCCACTCAACCCCAACAGGATGGGGTGCTCTGGTTGGCCAACCTAGATTCCATCTCTCCCCCAGTTTGGTCATGTGATTGGAGGCCTTACCAGCAAAGGAGAGAAAGATGCTAAGTAATAGGAAAGTGACAGATACGAGGTACACCCATAGATCTTTCAACCCCGTAGTCAATGAATTGACAAGTCATAAATATTTTACACCTTAAATATCTCTTGGTCATTTCCTCTTTCAAATTCCACAACAATTGCCTGAGTTGAGACTCTTCTCATCTCTTATCTGGTCAGTTACCATAACTTGTTAAGTGGTTCCCTGTATCTTTTCAAGATCCCTGTAACCCCAACAACTTCTCTTGACAACTCCCTACCAGTTCCTCTCTGTGTGCATTATCACCGAGACATGCTAATCTATTCACAATGTTCATCATGATCTTTAAAGCTTAATATCTTTGCCAAGACTGTTCAGGAACTTTCCTCCTTGTTCACATTTTAAAACCATTGCCTACGTGTTAACAAAGATGGATATAAGGCTAGCTCCCATCCCACATGCTTTTCTAGAATCTTGCAACTCTCCCACCAAGAGAGACTAAGTCCCTTCCCTTTGAATCTGGGTGAGCTTGTGACTCCTTTCTAACCACCAGAGAAAACAATTTAGTTTACCCTCTCTTTCCCCACCTTCCACTGCTGCTTCTCACTAAACATCTTGTCCTGGGGTATGAGGCTAGTCAGTGTAGACACTACCAGAGTCCCCTAGCGCCTTTAGCTAAGGGTCTTATATTCATTCCAATTTCACTCCTTTGTGGTGTTCTCCACCTACCTATCCTGTTGCTTTCACTCTTCTTCTGCACTAGCACTTACTAAATATTTCTCATCATTGAGGATTCACGGGATACTTCTTCCAGATATTCTTTTCAAACTGGAGTAGAAGGTATGTTAATCCAAGTCTATTGGTGCATTTGAGAATTCATTAAGGTTATGCGTTAATTTCCCTGTTCTAGTAACTTCTCAGTGAACTCTCCGGGGGAACCAGGGACGAAATATTCTGTTATTGTGCACCTGTGATGTGCTAGCTATGTGAGGGCTCATGTTCGTATTCATTCAGCTGAAAAAAACTACCACCTTCCTTTTCCTTTCAAGTACAATATCTTGTTTAATGCCTCATAACCATAGGTTATTAGAGCCATAGAAGAAGCTCAGAGAAGTTATGTGATAAGCTAAAACCTGTGATTCCTTCTGATACCACATAATCTTTAAGAAACACAAAAGAGCAAGAGCCTAATGGAATCACCACTTTGACTTTCTATGGAAAAATATGATTAGGATGAGCTTTTCACACTTCAGTTCCTTTTTGTTTGTCTTTGGCAAACATTGGCTGACACTTAACACTCAGCACACAGACTTATCTGATTCTGATGCTCTTCACCAAATTTACTAGTTGCTCATGTATTATCTGACAACCAATAAATACAACTTGTCTAACGCATTAAATAACAAGCCAACCAAGATACCCACTGGTTTGCATGTGTAGAAATTAAACACTTTTTCCATGATCCCCAAGTGTTCAGTTTTTGTTTTTTTTTTTTTTTTTTTTTTTTTTTTAAAGCTGAACAACGGAATTTCAAAGTCAGCTATTTGTTTGGTTGACATTTTGACTTCGCAGGTCACCGTCCTCATTTTGTTATTCTCACTGTTATTTATTGAGGGCTCATTTCTTTGCCAGACATGGAGCTGAGCATTGGACAAGTATGTCATCCTCTGGTTCCCATTTGGAGGAACCCAACTTATGTCCATTTTAGAGAGGAGAAAGCTAGTCTTTAGAGCAACTCAAATGCTCAGAGATAGGACAGTGGGATATTTGGGTTGGGATTTTTATAAGGATCTGTTAGTCTCCCAAAGCTACACTCAAAACAGGCAAGCTTCTCAAATTTGATTTACAGATAAGTATTCCATTATAATTCCTTGTATTTAAAAAATATGTACTTTTATTTTTTTCTAAACATGTTTCTATTTTTTGTCCCAGGGCACTTTCCCTTCAGTTCTTAAGCTGGACAATGTAAGTAGGAGGAGAAGATGAAAGCACAAGAGGGTTGTCCAGTGTCTAAGAGGCAGACCAGCAGCCACACCTGGGTTTTCTGACTCATCCCAAGGCTTATGCACTTAACAAAATAGTTTTAATCCAAAGCTCCATCACTTAAGCTCCCTGGTGCTCTCTGCAAATGGATGCTTCTTCACCCTCCAACAATTTCGTTCTGTATCTTCTTTTGTTTTATTTAGAAATAATATCTCTTTTTAATGCCCATTTTCCACTGCATTAAGGATGAAAAATAGCTTTAAGAGAAATAATAGTTGCCCTGGAACGCAAATGCAGGCTGAAAAAAAAAATGTAAGATTTTGGCATAATAGCCACTCTCTATGTGCTCACAGGGATTGTGTGACAAAGTAATGGAGGTCTCAGGGGTTTAGAAGACTTACATACACCCACTTTTTGATGCTGTAGGCACATTAAGTATCCCTTGAATCACCTATTAAATGGAAAAGTGGTAAGAATTTGATTGACCTCTTAAATCATAAACATCGAAATATAAAATAATGGTGTTTGTCTACATTTTATATGTTTAAATGTTATATATGAAAGTCTGAAATGATGTCTTTAATAACCATAAAGTGCAGAGCAGGATTAAAGTACCTTAATTATATGTTAGTTTTTTTAAGTGGTTATATATATATATATTTTCTTAGATGCATATTGAATTACAAATACATGGTATATATGTACTTTTTCAGTATTGAAAATGTTGAAATCAAGATGCTCTCATAAAGAGAGATGGATGGAATCACTTCCCATGAATTGTAAGAGAAACAAATTAACATGTATTGGGCAAAGCTATGGGCCAAGGATTCTTTTCTAAAAAGACGACCCCATTTAAGTCTTATTACCATTTGATGAGGTAGTGTAATCCCATTTTATAGATGAGAATGTTAAAGCTCAGAGAGGTTAAACACACATGGTGATCACAGAGCTAGCAAGCCAATTCACATCTGTGATAAGTCAGATAGATGTGAATTGGCTTGTAGCTGTGTGATCACCATGTTTTATTTTTTAACTACGAATATGGATTTCAAACACACACACACAGGCACACACACTTATACATTAAAGTCAGATGTATTTAAAACAAAAACAACACAACTTTGCAGGCCAAACAGAATATGTTTATTTGTTATTCACGGGCAGCATCTCATCACTTCTGAAGAAAGTGGCGGAGAGTGGACCATGTCAGACCTACTCCCCTTCAACAGGAGGTTCCCCAAGAACATTTATGAAATCCCTGGGTCACTTAGAACACAATGGGGAAACCACTAATGTGATCCAAGAATCTTGTTTTGTTTTTAAGGAGTGAGGATTAGCAATCTAGTAATCCCCGAGTCCTAGGTCACTGAGTTTGACCCACAACCTGAGCCTATGGACTTTCATCCCTTAACACTGAAACCAGATTCATTTAGAATGGTGATTTGCCCAGTACAGGTTAGCACCCAGGGCACAGTGGAGCTCGACAGAGAATAGATGAAACTTATATGGAAGTACCTCATATTTAACAGGACTACTACTACATACTGTACATACTAATTTAGTTTACTCCTCACCACCCTATGTGTTTGCCATATCAACCTTATTTTCTAAAGGACAGTCCTAGGCTCAGGTATTTGTGATTGCAGTGTGGTTAAGTGGCTGAACTGGGATTCAAACAGATCTAAATCTAAATCCAGTGCACTTTTGAAAAGAAACTACCTATTCTCCACAGGTATTGGGAGAACCAAATGATGTGGAAAATTTGATGTGAAAGCCTCCTCAAAAAGCATAATTGACTATATAAATATAAAACATTTTATATATAAATACCAAATATTGCCTGCTTTTCCCAAAAGGCTTGCACTCTACCTTGTCACATTGATTACCCAGCTACTGTTAATGGCCCAGTGAAATGATGCAGAGAACCCCAAATGGCAGAGAATTATCCCCAAACGTTAAGCCTACATATTGCATCATTGGGATTAAGTTTGGGGGCTACTTTTCTGGCCACCTCAGCAACTTCAACCAGAGGCGTCATTCTCTCATGAAAAGAGAGTGCTGCATTTAAACAGTGGCACAACATTAGGCAAATTACAGGTCCTCCATGAGACTCAATTTCCTTATTCCTAAGCCGAGAGCAATAATAGGCTCTCGTAGGCTTATTATGTGCTAAGTGACAGGATATGAGATCTGGGCTAGGAGTCAGGCTGCGAGAGGCAGAGCCCGGTTCTCCCACTCAAGAACCACTGGTCTTGGGCACGTTTCTAAACCTCCCCGTACTTCCCCTCAAGTGGGGATAATAGTAGTGTTAAATAATAGCACAACACCAATAGTACTAGAAGAGTTCATACATGGAGAGCACCAAGAACAATGTCAGCACAGCATCAAGCTTTGATGTAAGTGCTCAAGAATTGTTGGCTATGAATATTTTTAAAATTATATCATGCATCAGTGACACCTAGCACATTGTTTGACACTACCTAATGGCATCCAGAGTTGACAGTTTGCAGTTTACAAGATGCTGTCATGAGCCCCTGTTCATTTCTCCTTCACAATTATCCACTCAGGCTGGGGCTGGTCATCCTCTTCTGTTGGGGCTTCTCCTGCTGCTGATGCTGCCTGATATCGGGGGGCCCGCCAGCTCACTTGGACCTTAACTCTGCTTGGCTACCTGCTGCCACACTTAGGACCTTAACTCTGCTTGGCTACCTGCTGCCACACTTAGGTTCCTGAGGGAGCAGGACAAAGGAGGCTCAAATGCACACCTAAGCTAAACGGGGGTCTTGCCTCATCCCTAAGTCCTATAGTTTTCTTGTTCTGGGGTATGGGGCTAGTCAGTGTAGACACTACAAGAGTCCCTTAGCACCTTTAGCTAAGGGTCTTATATTCATTCCAAAATGAGTTCTTCTGAACTCTTAGCTACAGATAGAGTTGGCAGTTTGTTGGGGCTTTTGTTATAGTTGTTGCTTTTGATCTCATAGTCAAGTGAGCTTAGCAAATACCAGGGAGTTTTTTTCCTTCTTTGAAATACATAATTCATAATCATTTTTAAGCTTCTGATACATCTTGCAGAAATTTTGCAGTATTTCTTAAATTTATTTGACTCATGATTTCCATATTTATATTGCAATACAACTTATAGAACTTTATTTTATTTTTTAAAGATTTTTATTTATTTATTAGAGAAAGAGAATGAGAGAGAGAGAGCATGAGAAGGGGGAGGGTCAGAGGGAGAAGCAGACTCCCTGCTGAGCAGGGAGCCTGATGTGGGACTCGATCCTGGGACTCCAGGATCATGACCTGAGCCGAAGGCAGACACTTAACCGACTGAGCCACTCAGGTGCCCCCAACTTATAGAGCTTTAGAAGCACACAAAGTAATGTATATTTTTCATATATATATATATGTATATAAATATATATATATATATTTTCGTATATATATATATACATGTATGTATTCTTTTTCCAATTATATATAATTATTATATATATAGTTACCATCTATGTTTTCATCTCTATCATCTATACAATTGGGAAAAGAGCACAATCTTGAGATAGATGACCCCACTTTAAGATCTTTGATACTTTGTGGAGGAAATGATGACAGTAAGACAAGATAGAGAAGAACATCAACTGTGTTTGGAAATTTTTTTTTAAATGGTTGTTTCACAGCATTGGATTGTCGTACCTCAAGAGTGCCCTGCTTAGGTGTCCTACCTCAAGAGTCTCACCTGCTTAAGACTCTTCTCTTTGTTTTTAAATATTATTCCTCAATCTTAACAGGTGTCCTGTGAAAGTCTTCTTTTCACTGCACATGGTGCTTCTCTGGGTCAGACCTGGAGGTCTCTCAGATTTGGTCAGGGGTGACCCAATGAGAGAAGATTCCTGCATTTGACCATCACATTGTCACATCTGCAGGGGCCATCCGGAGAAAGATCCAGCAGAACCCGTTCCTGTCAAGTGAAAGTCACAGCCACATTCTCAGTGTCATTAAACCACTGATGTTCAGGAGTCTGGTCACATCTCCTCCCCCTCTGGGCTTCCCTTTCCAGAGATAGGCAGGATTCTGAGGAAATGGGTGCCCCAGAGCTTCCATAACACCAGGAGCAGTTTTGGAGCAAAGACCCAGGATGGAGAGCTTGGGTTTACACTCTTCCAGGTTATTCTTTCTTGGAAAGTCATAAGAATATTAGATTAATCCTCCTGTCTCTTTGAGATATGCTGCCCTAGAGACTGAGGATGGGCTTCAGCAGCCAACTAATGATGCCGCTTTTCTTGGAAACCCAACACTGCCTCCATTACAGTCTCCCAAATGCAGAAGCTAACCTACCCTGACACTGCACTCTGGTCTCAGGAGAATAAGGACCAACCACAAACAGCAAAATGACATGATCCCTTTGTTCCTCGCACAAATATGGCCTTCCCCAGTACGCCCAAACCAACATGCTCATCTTCTTTTCCCAATAGCATGCTCATCCTTAATCTTAGCGCGTCATATGGAATAAAATTCCAATAACCAATGTGGTGCTGCACTCCTACTAGGTGTACATAAAAGGAGACATATAAATAGATTGAGTTACTTGACTGAGACAACATTTTTCCTGTTTGGAATGCTACCTTTTTCCCTTCTATAGAGACATATCAATGACAGCCTTCCCCATCAGAGCATGACTCTGTTGTTTGTTTTCATTCCAAAGTAGCACAAGAGTGATTTTTCTATTATCTTGTACGTTTTCCATAGTGGGAAAACCTTCTGTGAAATGTCCCGGAAAATAGGAATTGGAACTTTGATTCGTGGCAGTTTGATTTTATTTTTTAGCGGCATAAATTAATCTCTCAATGTTCAGAAAGTCCAGTCCCCACAGGATCTCATCTTTTGTGTACTTCAAAGAGCAGCTCCTAAGTCTGGGATGCTATGAAGATTCAGTGTTAAACACGGAACAGTAATAGCTTTGGTTACATGCAACCAAAGGGAGATTTTGAGGTCAAATTGGCTTTTTTTGTTGTTTTATTTAGAATCAAAGAGTTTTAAAATGCTAAGCACTTATTATCATTTCAAATTTTATCTTAGGTATGGATTTGCAAAAAGAGTGTACCTCTTGTGTGCTCCTGCCCCAGCCTCCTCCCAATTTGGCTTATTCTTATTCATTAAGTCCTTACTTAATTTTCTCTTCCTCAGAGAAAATACCTTGATTCTTTTATGCACTGTCCACCACTAACACTCAACTAACGTTAGGTGATGAACCCTCCCCTCACCCCTCGGTGTTCCTGTAGCTTCTGTACATACATCCTATTAGCAGACATCATACCAACTGTTAATTGTGCATGCAAGTCTCTCCTAATACATTATACAGTCCTTGAGAATAGAAATGAGAGCATGGTAATCTCTACCACTTCCAATGATTGACAGAATCTTAGATACTAAATAAATCCATAAAACTTACCTATTGAATGGATGGTGAACGAGTGTGATGAGCAAATGAATGATCTCCCCTTTTTTTTGAGAGAGAGAGAGAGAGAGAGAGCGAGGGTATGAGAATGGTAGGGGGAGGGGCAGAGGGAGAGGGAGAGAAAGAATCTTAGGCAGGCTCTATGCCCAGCATGGAGACCAATGCAGGGCTCAATCTCATGACCCTGAGATCATAACCTGAGCAGAAATCAAGAGTGGGATGATTAAGAGACTGAGGCACCCAGGCGCCCCATGAATGTTCTCCCTTAATCTCCAGAACAGTCATTCATGATAGGTAATAGACCTTAAAGTTTTGAGATGTGAAAGCTAAGGATCAGAAAACTTAATTCAAAACAATTGTTATACAAACAAAAACTTACAAGGCTAAAATTAAAATCCAAGGGTTTTGTCATTTCAAATCTGTCTCTGCCTAGAAGCTGCAGATTAAACTTTGGAAAAAATATAGTTACAATTGTCAATTCCTATATAATCATTGAACCTAGCAAATATAGCTTGGGAAATATTCTTTTTTTTTTTTTTTTTTTTTGCACAAGGTTTGACAACTAAGGAAACTCTGCAAGAGGTGTCTCAGGAATAGTACTTCTATTGAAATCAAGAAGGGATCTGAAAACTCAAGCCTCCTAAAAGCCAAAGAAAACAAGGCAGCAAGACTCAAAGGACTATGACCCAGTGTTAAAAATAATAAGAAAGGATTATGGATGGCAAAGCCCAAGGGCTTCTGGGAATAGACCTGGCCATTTCAAAGGAGCTTTGGTTTGGAGAAGTGGGAGGTGTTTGATTGGCCCTGCCATTTGGCAGGGAAACTCTCTGATCCATGGGACTGTATCTTCTCAGCTGAAGTCCCACAGTCCATAGGCTGCCACATTTGCCTGCATCTGGACTGCCCTAGAATGTTTGCTCATTCTATCTCCAAAAAAACAGTATTTAAATGAGAACAAACTCCCTTACAACTGACTTTTTACTAATTAATTTGAAGAATGACATAATAATTTTGAAAAAAAATGAAATTAGCCCATATAACATGGCAAATTGTTTATTTTTTCATCGCTGCACCAATACAGTTTTGAGAATATAAATGATATATTTTTAGTATTTATATAAAAATATACGGTCCTAATTTGTCTGGCTTATCATGAACTTGAGTGTTGTAGGACAACAGGGAATGTGATCTTAGAATACCTGGAGGTGAATATCAGCTCTACTATGTGAATTTTGTCATGTCTCTTAGCATATAAAGTATGGGAATCCCAATACGTGTTTCCCAGGGTGACCAACAGGACTGAATGAAACAAGGTATGATAAAAATGGCAACACAACACTTGTAGGAGGCCCATGGGGCTGTTGCCAGCCTTTTTCTTCTTCTTCTTTTTAAAAAAATATTTTATTTATTTTTTTGAGAGAGAGAGAGAGAGAGCACACATGTGAGTGGGGGTGGGGGGTGGGGGAGGTAGTGGAGGGAGAGAGAATCCTCAAGCTGACTCCCAGCTGAGCATGGAGCCAGATGCGGGGCTGGATCTCACGACCCTGAGATCATGACCTGAGCTGAAATCAAGAGTCAGAAGCTCAACAGACTGAGCCACCCAGGTGACAGAGTTGCCAGTCTTCTTATCTCAACACCATATTTGCTATCCTTGTGACTTGGAGCAAATTACATAATGTATTTGGTTCCCACTGATTCTTACCTGTGAAGGAAAAAAATAATGTTAACTATCTTCTGGAGTTGTTGCAAAAAGTAAATAAATTAATATATATAAAACTCTTAGAATGTCTAACATATAGCAAATGAACTCCAAGTATTTTATTATTTTCCTTCCTTCTCTGACTGGTAGGTTTTTCAACTATAAAATGGAAATCAAAAATGCCTATTACAAAAACTAATTTTAAGAATTAGAGTTATGTATTGATCATGTACTAAAGCCTTACAGAAGTCTTGGTTGTTAATATTATGACAGAGCCCCCTTGTTAGGTGGCATTAAATGTCTCAGCGTGGAGAAAATAAAATATTTTTTCTCTCTCCCTCTTGTGCTTTTCTTAAATAAATGAATAGACAAAAGCACTTGCATCCAGTAACCTTAGGGCTAGTGTTTTATCTCAACTGCTTGACAAGATGTTGCATGAAAGAGAACCATACGCCATGGACATAAGCAATCTAAGCGAGAGACCATGCCTCTCACCCAAGCTCGCTGAGGCGTGCCCACTACCTGAATTCAGAGGAAGAGCTCTTCTCAGAGATAGACCAGTGAACTTCTGAAGAGCTGATACCTGCTCCCACACTTCCCAGACCCTTTCTACAAAAACCTGACAACTACAGCATAAGTGGATTGGAGATGAGTAATAAATGCAGGGAGAGTGCCTGGTAGCTTAGTTGGTCAGAGAGGAATAGATGGTTTTCCTTTATGTCTTTTACTACCATCTGACTTTTTTACTTTCTCTGAGGAAAGTAACAACTGAATGTTAGAGGGAACTACATCATTTTGGAGTCCAAAGGCCTGGATTCTACGCCTACCAATTGTGTTTGTATCATGGGAAAACCCATGTGATATTTCTGGACCCCCATCACCTCCATTAACATGTAAAATGGGAAAAATAGCTACCCCCCAAAATAAATGTTCCATATGATGTTGCTTTGCCAATTCTACCAAGCCATACACATGTTTTATTATAATTATTATACTTATATATTGCCATGACCTTTGTGAGGTACTGGGGGAAGCATAATCTAATCCAAGGACTAATACCTTGAACTGGAGAAAGATTCATGTGATATGACAGATAAAGAGACAAAAACTAATTCCATTTAAACTTATCTCAGAAAATACAATTACAGTCTCTAGTCTCTGAGACAAAGGGGATGACAGTCTTCTTTTGTGTGGTCATACTGGTTGTCCCCATGATGTTCAAAGGGTCTTTGACACCACGAAACATCTCCATACCTGGTTTTCCGATATATTTTACAGGACCGTCTTCAAGAAACTAAGCTTCAATTCTGAGGAGGAACTCCTTGAACATGTTTGCATTTTCCCATGAGCCTACCTGCGCACATATGGCTCTTTCCCACAGCTCCCAGGGATCTGGCCACATGTTGATTAGCCCAGACTATCCTTGCCATGGCTTTTCCCCTACTGCTGGACATCACAGTCCTCTCTCCATAGTAACATATACACAGTGTGATTTTTCTTTTTTTTAAAAAAGCTTTTCTTTCCTGATGGGTGGTAAATCTTAAAAATAAAGGACGATGTATTATTGATATTGGTTATTTTCATGTCTCATGAAGCCCCTGGCCCATAGTTTTGCCCTCAATAAAGGTTTCAGAGAAAGAAAACAAACAAAAAATAAGGGAGAGCAGTCAAAGGGTGTGGGTAGTACAGAGGAAGGAAACCAGCATAGGGAGTGACTTTATACCAACGTATCAGAGAAGTTGAAGCACCCTTCACCTGGACATGAGTATCTAGAGGGCTGTCATGTGAAAGAAGAGGGAATGTATTTGTCCAATTTGGCCCCAGAGGCTAGACCTATGGTTGGTGGGTAGAAGTTAACCAGCATAATGGACTGCTTTCAGCGTGGTGAGTTTTCCACTGCGCAAAGAGATCAAACATGGGTTGGACAATCACAAGATACAGACTTTGCATATGGAGGCAATCACTGTTTGTGAATAGTAGGGGATAGTTCCTACCCAGAAAAGTCCCTTCTATTCCTAATGTCTCATTTTTCTGCAGTTGCACATTATATGGTTCTGAGATAAATGATTTCTAGGGGGAAAAATAGAGCATGCAATTGCGAGAGAGAGAGAAAGAGAAAGAGAGAGAGAGAGAGAGTTCAGTATGAGATTCACCAAAAACTGTGCCTTATGTGGGCTGCGGTGGTTCTGTTCTGTTTCCTGATTTATTACTCTTATTACTAGGATCTCCCACCAAGCTTTGTGCTCTGTTGGGATTCAATAAGGGTTGAAGTGACTCAGTTTAAAGCTTTGTTCAGGGCTCTTCTCAAACGTCCTCTCTCTAGACAGTCCTTCCCCCACCATGCTTTCTAAAGTGGCACTTTCTCCATCACTTTCTGAGCCTTTACCCAATTTGAGTTTTTCTTCTGCCTCACGAGCCCAATCTGAAACTGCACCATATCCCTATTTACTTGTTTGATGTCAGTCTCTTCAATTTAATGTTAGCTCCAAAAAACAGAGACTTGATAAATTTTGTTCACCTCTATATTTTCAGCACCTAAAGTAGTACCTGATACTTGGGTGGCGTTTAGTAAATATTTATTGGACAAACAAATAAATGAAGGGTCTTGATTTAATTTGACTTGCTTTAGGCTATTTTGCCATGCTGGAAGCACCTGGTATAGTAATACCAGAGTCTGCTAACTTTCCAACAGCCCCAAATAAAATGTGACTGCCATTAACTTTCTATATTTATGTTAAATGGATTACAAAAAGAGTGTCCAGTCCTCAAAATGGACCTTATTGGACACCTCCCATACTCCCTGCATCTGCTTAGCACACATCTACACAGATGCCTGCTTTGCTGATAAACCTTCCGAATCATGTCTCCCATTTACCCCTCCACTCATCCCACTGCCGTGCTGCAGGCAGGCCATTTTCCATGCTAGAAAATAAGTTCCTTGAAAGCAGAGTTTGGTCTGTCCAATTTGTTATTGCACTTTCAACAATCAGTGTGTCGTATGGCAAATGACCATAGTTCTGCAAATATACAATGAATGAATGGGGGGAAAGTAAGCAAATGGATTATCACAATACCTTTCTAATTTATGTTGCTTACTTTGCTTTTTTGTAAATTCAAATTATCCATTTTTCTCAAGCCAAATTGATATTTCTGAAATTGCATTTTATACATGTTATTCTCAAGTATAAGTGCTTTCAATGGCTTTCCATTGAGTGTGTTATGAACTGAAAGCTTGCATCTAATGAGGCCGCTGCCTCAGTGGGTCTGAAGTACAGAGCATTGAGCCTTAAGGTCTACCAGAATTTGTCTTGGTAAGTTTTAGACTTGCTTGGGACCCTTCACCTCTTATTTCTTATTTCTCCTGTTCAGAATGAGACTCTCTAGCCCATACCTTCCGCACCATTGTATTTTGGAAGTACATAACTTGTCTGGTTTTACAAGGTTCACGGCTGGAGAGGAATTTGCCTCAGGATGAACCATACCTTGAGTCTCCCCCACATCTGATTGAGGTGACATTTAGAAGAGACTTTTAAATTTAGACTTTGCAGCTGGTGCTGAATTCAGCTAAGACTTTTGGGCCCTTGGGATGGAATGAGTGTATTTTGCATGCGAAAGGACATGAATTTGGGGGGCTAGGGGAGCAGAATGTTAGGGACTAAATGTTTGTGACCCCCCCATTCATATACTGAAGTCTTTTGGAGATGGGATGGAGCCTCTAAAGAAGTAATTAAGGTTAAATGGGGTTATAAAGGTGGTGCCTTGCAATAGGATTTGTGTCCTTATAAGAAGAGACACCAAAGTCCTCACTCCTCTCTCTAAGTGCATGCATGTACAAGAAAGGCCATGTGGGGACATAGTGAGAAGGTGGCAGTTGCAAGCCATGAAGAGAAACCTTGTCAGAAATTGGCCTTGTCAGACCTTGATCTGGAACTTCTAGCCTCCAGAGCTGTGACAATAAATTTCTGTTGTTTGAATACCCCAGTCTGTGGCCTGCAGGCCAAGCAGACTAATGCACCGTGACTCACTAATTCTTCAAATGGCCTCAATCCATCCTTCTATTATAATCTCACCTTCTAAGACATCACATGTTCTGCCAAAGTGAGTAGCCAGCTGATGCTAAAAGAGTCCAGTGCATCCCACTTTTTTTTTTTTTTTGCTTTGGCATATGTATGAAGTGGACACTCCATGTAACTTTATTACCTTGAATGAAATTGAATTGAGATGAAGCATGGGATAATTTTAATTTTATGGTTTAGAAAGATCTTTTTTTTTAAATTTTTTATTGTTATGTTAATCACCATATATTACATCATTAGTTTTTGATGTAGTGTTCCATGATTCATTGTTTGTTCATAACACCCAGTGCTCCATGCAGAATGTGCCCTCTTTAATACCCATCACCAGGCTAACCCATCCCCCTACCCTCCTCCCCTCTAGAACCCTCAGTTTGTTTTCCAGGGTCCATCATCTCTCATGGTTCCTCTCCCCCTCTGACTTACTCCCCTTCATTCTTCCTCTCCTGTTATCTTCTTCTTTTTCTTTTTTCTTAAAATATGTTGCATTATTTGTTTCAGAAGTACAGATCTGTGATTCAACAGTCTTACACAATTCACAGCGCTCACCATAGCACATACCCTCCCCAATGTCTATCACGCAGCCACCCCAGCCCTCCCACCCCCGACCACTCCAGTAACACTCAGTTTGTTTCCTGAGATTAAGAATTCCTCATATCAGTGAAGTCATATGATACATGTCTTTCTCTGATTGACTTATTTCACTAAGCATAACACCCTCCAGTTCCATCCACGTTGTTGCAAATGGCAAGATCTCATTCCTTTTGATGGCTGCATAATATTCCATTGTGTATATATACCACTTCTTCTTTATCCATTCATCTGTCCATGGACATCTTGGCTCTTTCCACAGTTTGGCTATTGTGGACATTGCTGCTATAAACATCAGGTGCACGTACCCCTTCGGGTCCCTACATTTGCATCTTTGGGGTAAATACCCAGTAGTGCAATTGCTGGATCGAATGGTAGCTCTAATTTCAACTGTTTGAGGAACCTCCATACTGTTTTCCAGAGTGGTTGCACCAGCTTGCATTCCCACCAACAGTGTAGGAGGGTTCCCCTTTCTCCACATCCCCGCCAACATCTGTCGTTCCCTGACTTGTTAATTTTAGCCATTCTGACTGGTGTGAGGTGGTATCTCATTGAGGTTTTGATTTGGATTTCCCTGATGCCGAGAGATGTTGAACACTTTTTCATGTGCCTGTTGGCCATTTGGATGTCTTCTTTGGAAAAATGTCTGTTCATGTCTTCTGCCCATTTCTTGATTGGATTATTTGTTCTTTGGGTGTTGAGTTTGATAAGTTCTTTATAGATTTTGGATACTAGCCCTTTATCTGATAGGTCATTTGCAAATATTTTCTCCCATTCTGTCGGTTGTCTTTTGGTTTTGTGGACTGTTTCTTTTGCTGTGCAAAAGCTTTTTATCTTGATGAAATCCCAATAGTTCATTTTTGCCCTGGCTTCCCGTGCCTTTGGCGATGTTTCTAGGAAGAAGTTGCTGTGGCTGAGGTCGAAGAGGTTGCTGCCTGTGTTCTCCTTCAGGATTTTGATGGACTCCTGTCTCACGTTTAGGTCTTTCAACAATTTGGAGTCTATTTTTGTGTGTGGTGTAAGGAAATGGTCCAGTTTCATTCTTCTGCACGTGGCTGTCCAATTTTCCCGACACCATTGGTTGAAGAGACTGTCTTTTTTGCGTCGGACATTCTTTCCTGCTTTGTCAAAGATGAGTTGACCATAGAGTTGAGGCTCAATTTCTGGGCTCTCTATTCTGTTCCATTGATCTATGTGTCTGTTTTTGTGCCAGTACCCTACTGTCTTGATGATGACAGCTTTGTAATAGAGCTGGAAGTCCGGGATTGTGATGCCACCAGCTTTGCTTTTCTTTTTCAATATTCCTCTGGCTATTCGAGGTCTCTTCTGGTTCCATACAAATTTTAGGATTATTTGTTCCATTTCTTTGAAAAAAGTGGATGGTATTTTGATGGGGATTGCATTGAATGTGTAGATTGCTCTAGGTAGCATTGACATCTTCACAATGTTGGTTCTCCCAATCCATGAGCATGGAACATTTTTCCATTTCTTTGTGTCTTCTTCAATTTCTTTCATGAGTATTTTATAGTTTTCTGAGTACAGATCCTTTGCCTCTTTGGTTAAATTTATTCCTAGGTATCTAATGGTTTTGTGTGCAATTGTAAATGGGATCGACTCCTTGATTTGTCTCTCTTCTGTCTTGTTGTCGGTGCATAGGAATGCCACTGATTTCTGTGCATTGATTTTATATCCGGCTACTTGACTGAATTCCTGTATGAGTTCTAGCAGTTTTGGGGTGGAGTCTTTTGGGTTTTCCACATACAGTATCATATCATCTGCAAAGAGTGAGAGTTTGACTTCCTCTTTGCCGATTTGGATGCCTTTGATTTCTTTTTGTTGTCTGATTGCTGTGGCTAGGACTTCTAATACCATGTTGAATAGCAGTGGTGAGAGTGGACATCCCTGCCGCGTTCCTGACCTTAGCGGAAAAGCTCTCAGCCTTTCCCCATTGAGAATGATATTTGCTGTAGGTTTTTCATAGATGGCTTTTATGATATTGAGGTATGTACCCTCTATCCCTATACTCTAAAAGAGTTTTGATCAAGAAAGGATGCTGTACTTTGTCAAATGCTTTTTCTGCATCTATTGAGAGGATCATATGATTCTTGTTCTTTCTTTTGTTAATGTATTGTATCACGTTGATTGATTTGTGGATGTTGAACCAGCCTTGCAGCCCAGGGATAAATCCCACTTGGTCGTGGTGAATAATCCTTTTAATGTACTGTTGGATCCCATTGGCTAGTATTTTGGTGAGAATTTTTGCATTCATGTTCATCAAGGATATTGGTCTGTAATTCTCCTTTTTGATGGGGTCTTTGTCTGGTTTTGGAATCAAGGTAATGCTGGCCTCATAAAATGAGTTTGGAAGTTTTCCTTCCGTTTCTATTTTTTGGAACAGTTTCAGGAGAACAGGTATTAATTCTTCTTTAAATGTCTGGTAGAATTCCCCTGGGAAGCCATCTGGCCCTGGGCTTTTGTTTCTTGGGAGATTTTTGATGACTGCTTCAATTTCCTTAGTGGTTATAGGTCTATTCAGGTTTTCTATTTCTTCCTGGTTCAGTTTTGGTAGTTGATACATCTCTAGGAATGCACCCATTTCTTCCAGGTTGTCGAATTTGCTGGCATAGAGTTGCTCATAATATGTTCTTATAATTGTTTGTATTTCTTTGGTGTTGGTTGTGATCTCTCCTCTTTCATTCATGATTTTGTTGATTTGGGTCATTTCTCTTTTCTTTTTGATCAGTCTGGCCAGGGTTTTATCAATCTTGTTAATTCTTTCAAAGAACCAGCTCCTAGTTTCGTTGATCTGTTCTACTGTTCTTTTGGTTTCTAGTTCATTGATTTCTGCTCTGATCTTTATTATTTCTCTTCTCCTGCTGGGTTTAGGCTTTATTTGCTGTTCTTTCTCCAGCTCCTTTAGGTGTAGGGTTAGGTTGTGTATTTGAGACCATTCTTGTTTCTTGAGAGAGGCTTGTATTGATATATACTTTCCTCTCAGGACTGCCTTTGCTGTATCCCAAAGATTTTGAACAGTTGTCTTTTCATTTTCATTGGTTTCCATGAATGTTTTTAATTCTTCTTTAATTTCCTGGTTGACCCATTCATTCTTAGGTAGGATGCTCTTTAGCTTCCATGTATTTGAGTTCTTTCCGACTTTCCTCTTGTGATTGAGTTCTAGTTTCAAAGCATTGTGGTCTGAAAATATGCAGGGAATGATCCCAATCTTTTGGTACCAGTGGAGACCTGATTTGTCACCTAGGATGTGATCAATTCTGGATAATGTTCCATGCGCACTGGAGTAGAATGTGTATTCCGTTGCTTTGGGATGGAATGTTCTGAATATGTCTGTGAAGTCCATTTGGTCCAATGTGTCATTTAAAGTCTTTATTTCCTTGTTGATCTTTTGCTTAGATGATCTGTCCATTTCAGTGAGGGGGGTGTTAAAGTCCCCCACTATTACTGTATTGTTGTAAATGTGTTTCTTTGCTTTTGTTATTAATTGCCTTATATAATTGGCTGCTCCCATGTTCGGGGCATAGATATTTACAATTGTTAGATCTTCTTGTTGGATAGACCCTTTAAGTAGGATATAGTGTCCTTCCTCATCTCTTATTACAGTCTTTGTTTCAAAATCTAGTTTGTCTGATATAAGGATTGCCACCCCAGCTTTCTTTTTGTGTCCATTAGCATGGTAAATGGTTTTCCACCCCCTCACTTTCAATCTGGGGGTGTCTTTGGGTCTAAAATGAGTCTCTTGCAGACAGCATATTGATGGGTCTTGTTTTTTAATCCAATCTGATAGCCTGTGTCTTTTGATTGGGGCATCTAGCCCATTTACATTCAGGGTAACTATTGAAAGGTATGACTTTAGTGCCATTGTATTGCCTGTAAGGTGACTGTTAACTGTATGTCGTCTGTGTTCCTTTCTGATCTTTGCTGCTTTTAGGCTCTCTCTTTGCTTAGAGGACCCCTTTCAATTTTCTTGGAGGGCTGGTTTCGTGTTTGCAAATTCCTTTAGTTTTTGTTTGTTCTGGAAGCTTTTGATCTCTCCTTCTATTTTCAATGACAGCCTAGCTGGATATAGTATTCTTGGCTGCATATTTTTCTCGTTTAGTGCTCTGAAGATATCTTGCCCGTCCTTTCTGGCCTGCCAGGTCTCTGTGGATAGGTCTCTTGCCAATCTAATGTTTCTACCATTGTAGGTTCCATATCTCTTCTCCCGACCTGCTTTCAGGATTTTCTCTTTGTCTCTGAGACTCGTAAGTTTTACTATTAGATGTAGGGGTGTTGACCTGTTATTATTGATTTTGAGAGGGGTTCTCTGTGCCTCCTGGATTTTGATGCCTGTTTCCTTCCTCACATTAGGGAAGTTCTCTGCTATTATTTGCTCCAATATACCTTCTGCCCCCCTCTCTCTCTCTTCTTCTTCTGGGATCCCAATTATTCTAATGTTGTTTCGTCTTATCGTATCACTTATCTCTCGAATTCTGTCCTTGTATCCTGTAGTTGTTTCTCTCTCTTTTTCTCAGCCTCTTTATTTTCCATCATTTGGTCTTCTATATCACTGATTCTCTCTTCTGCCTCATTTATCTTAGCATTTAGTGCCCCCATTTTTGATTGCACTTCATCAATAGCCTTTTTGATTTCGACTTGGTTAGATTTTAGTTCTTTTATTTCTCCAGAAACGATTTCTCTAATAACTTCCATGCTTTTTTCAAGTCCAGCTAGTATCTTTAAAGTCATGATTCTGAACTCTAGGTCCGACATCGTACTAATGTCCGTATTGAGTAGGTCCCTGGCTGACAGTACTACCTCTTGTTCTTTTTGCTGAGGTGATTTTTTTCGTCTTGTCATTTTGTCCAGAGGAGAATAGATGAATGAGAGAACAAAATGCTAACAGGTTTACAACGTCCCCAGCAAATATACTGTATACAAATCAGAAAAGACCTGAAACCAGGGGAAAAGAAAGGGAAAGAAAGAAAAAAGAAAGAGAAAAAAAAAAAGATAAAAAGATAAAAACAGAAACAGAACAATACAAAAAAGCAGAATATGATCAAATATGATCAGGTTAGTGCATAGATCAGTGCCACACACTAGATTTTGGGCGTATTTTGGTCTGTTAGAAAAAAGTGCCTCCTAAAATTTTAAAGGAAGAAAGACATATATGTACAAAATAAGGGTTGATACAATGAAGGGATAGAAGATGACTGTAAAGATGAAAATTATAAAAGATTTTATAAAAGGACTTGATAACATAAGAAGTTGTTTGAAAAAAGAAAGAAGATTTAAGAAAAAAAAAAGGAAAAAGGGAGAGAATGTGATCAGGCAGGAGACTAGAACAAAGCTATACACTAGTCATTTAGGGTATATTTTGATCTGTTAGAAGAAACTGTATCTCAAAATTTTAAAGAGAGAACAACTTATATATATATATGCCAAAAATAAGGGTAACTACTATGTAGGGATAAAATATGACTCTAAAAATGAAAAATAAAAAAAATTTTTTTAAAGGATTGATAAGATGTTGGTTGAAAAAGGGAAAAAGAAAAATTAAAAAAAACAGTTAACAAAAATTAACTTTGATGAACTAATGAATCATGGTAAAAAAAAGCGATGAATTCTATGTGCAGTATTCCCCTGGCGCTGGAGTTCTCCCGTTCTCCTTGATCGGTAAACTTGGTCTTGGCTTGCTGGCTGTTCGTGCTGATCTTCTGGGGGAGGGGCCTGTTGCTGTGGTTTCCAAATGTCTTTGCCGGAGGCGGAATTGCCCCGCCCTTGTCGGTCAGGGCTCAGCAAGCTGCTCGGGTTTGCTCTCAGGAGCTTTTGTTCCCTGCAAGCTCTCGGTACAGCTTTGGAGGACCAGGGCAAAAATGGTGGCCTCCCAATCTCCACCTGGAGGAGCTGAGAACTCGGGGCCCCGCTCCTCAGTGTGCCCCCAGAGAAAAGCAGTCACTCCTGTGTCCCCAGTCTCCGGCCGCACTCCGTGCTCACCCGGCCTGTGACCGAGCGTTGCTATCTCTGGCACCCGACCCCGTGTGGAGTCTCCAAACCCAGCAGATCCCTGCGGTGCGTTCCCACGCCGCTCCTCCCCGGGAAGGAAGGGGAGTCTCCCCAGCTCTGCCGCTTGTTGGGTCCCTGCTGGAGGAGCAGTGGCCCGACTGGGCCGCGGATCACAGTTTATGGCAACCCCGAGCTGAGAGCCCGCGCCTCGGTTCTGTCTCTGCAGCCAGCTTCCCCGCTCCGATACCTGGGAGCTCTGCCGCACTCAGGCACCCCCGGTCTCTCTGTGACCCCAAGGGTCCTGAGACCAAACTGTCCCGGGAGGATTCCACCCCCCGCTTAGCCACTGCAGCGACGTCCCTCCGCCGAGCCAACTTCTAAAAGGTCCGATTTTGTGCTCCGCGGCTCTAGCACTTGCCAGAAGCGGCCGGCGGAGGCCCCTCCCCCGCCGTCTATCCTCCCGAATATCGCCTCGGATTCACTTCTCCGCACATCCTACCTTCCAGTAAGTGGTCGCTTCTCTGTTCAGAGAGTTGTTGCTACTCTCCTCTTTGATCTCCTGTTGAGTTCGTAGGTGTTCAGAATGGTTTGATCCCTATTCAGCTGAATTCCTGAGACCAGACGAAATCTAGGTCTCCTACTCCTCCGCCATCTTGCTCCGCCCCCTTTAGAAAGATCTTGAACTAGACAATATCAGAAATGGACTTTAGTTGTAACCAAAGGCACCAATCTGTGCTGATGGAAGGTGGTGCCACGCACACAATGAAGGACCACTGCGTGGCATCTGAGACAAACCTGGATGTGAATCTTTGTTCTCCAAATTACTACATGCTGATCGTGAATGAATCACTGATCCTCTCTATTGCCTGGTTTTCTTATTTCTTCAGTGGGTATAATAATTCCTATTTGCTTTATAGTTCATCTTGTTTGATAAACAAATAATAAATAAGAGGATGGTTGGGGTAGGGTTTTGTAATCATAAACTCTTGCAATGTAGGAGTTAAGTATTCTGCCGACTTGCACCATGCCTGCCACATGCTGGAAGCTTCATAAATGTTTGTGAATCAATGCTTTTGAAGACATGTATTCTATTTGGCTCCAAACAATCTCACAGAGCACTCTCAGTCCATTCTCAGCCTGTGTGGTATAGTCTGGCAGTAACATAACAAGGACTTGTTCATTCTACTTTTTCATACCTCATCAAACTGAACACTTAAAATGGGGACATTTTATTACATGTAAAGATACGTCAGTAAAATTGATTTGAAAAAAAAAAATGTGTGGGGTGCCTGGGTGGCTCCAACTCTTGACTTCAGATCAGGTCATGATCTCAGGATCATGAGATAGAGTCCTGTGTCCAGCTCTAAGCTCAGTGGGGAGTCTGCTGGAGTTTCTCTCTCTCCCTCCCTCTCTCTCTCTCAAATTAAATAAATCTTTAAAAAAACAAAAATATATATGTATATGTAATATATATGTAAGAGTAGTGGACTTTTTTCATAAACGTATATGTATACATAAAAAGTGAAAGTTTGCCTTTAACAATTTTCAGGAATACACTAATGAAATCATGATTCTTTTCCCTAACCTAAGTTTTACTTGCATATCATTTATGAAGAAAGGTTTCTTAAGCAACTCAGTCATTTACACTGGATATCAGTAAGGATGTTGATGCTATTTAATAAAGTATGTGCTGTAATAGAACCCTGGACTTCTCCAACAGAGCACTTAAAAACTGTCATGAAATGATTATGGTTTTATTCTGTTCATCTGTCTTGATTAAATCTTGTAAGTCAAGTGTGTATACTCACCTGAATATAAGCTGCATGAGGGCACGTTCCCAGTCTGCCTTGTTTGCTAATTGTAAAACAAATAAATTAACCAATTAAGTCTAACTAATTTCAGGTTTTTAACAGCTTTCTGTGGCATACCAGTGATGAGCTAATTATAATTATATCACCTCTTCACGCTTGCCTAACTTCATAAGCAGTTAATTGCTGAAACGTTCTTGAAACTAATATCAATAAAAACTATCATACGCCACTTTATACTTTTCAGATTTACTTCAATTAATCCTGAGCCATAAGCAAAGTTATTACGTCTGTGTGTATACCATACATTGTGTGCTTAATGACCAAAATTTATTTTATATCAGTTCTGGAAGCTAGAAGTCCATGATCTGCATGCCATCAGGGTTGGGTTCTGGAAAGAGCTTCCTTTCTGGCTGGCATCTGAGCTGTGTCTTCCTGTGGTAGAGAAAGAAAGCAAGCTTTCTGATGACCTTCTTATAAGGACACTAATCACATCATGAGGACCCCACCTTCATAACCTCATCTTATTCACTTCCCAAAATACCACCTCCAAGTACCATCACACTGCCTCATTGAGGGTTAGGGCCTCGACATATGAATTTGGTAGGAGATAAACACTTGTCTATACCCTATCTCCATGCTGAGGATACTCAGACTCAGAGTTACAAACTGAATATTTAAATCATATGTAAATCAAGTGCAACCAGAAAGGGACAAGGCTAGAACCCAACTAAATTCTTCCAATCCCGAAATCTACAAGCTTGCAAAGGAAGCAAGACTTCCATATCTCTCCCTCCAATGATTCTACTATCCCAAATCACTTTCTTACTATTTCTAAGTGGTCTTTCTCCAATGGACTCAGATCAGTTATGCTCAATTGGGGATAGTTTTTCCTCCAGGGAACATTTGGCAATGTCTGTAAATACTGTGGCTTGTCAAGACTTGGAAGAATTGCTGCTATCATCTAGTGGGGAAAAACCAGGTCTCCTGCTTAACATGCTACAATGTACAAGACATTCTTCCCAACAAAGAATCTTCTAGCCCCAAATGCCCACTGTGTTAGGGTTCATCCCTGACCCAGACGAATGAGGGCTTGCGGCATGTCATAGTTTTTGGACTGGGGCCTTACTTGGCAGATAGATATTACAAAGTTTCTCATCACCTCCCATGGCCTGGACTCTCAGTCACCGTTCATTATTCAGAGAAGTCCCTGATCCAAACTCTGATTTCAACTGTGGTGTTTTTCAGTGTAATTCAATGCAGAAAATATGTATTCTTTCAAGTCCTGTTTATAAATGTCGGGTCTCTGGGCCTCTGTCTCGAAACTTTGGATTCCTAGAATGAGGGGAGAGAAGGAGGGAGGGAGAGAGAGAGATATAGGAGGAGAGAATATAAAGGAGGAAGGTCATATTTAAAAGAAAAAAAAAGGAGAGGAAAGAAAGAAGAGATGAGAAACACAGTCGATTTAGAAGCAAAGTGTTCCAATTCTTGCCCCACCAGTTACTACCAGCAGCACCACCATGAGGAAATTATTGAATCTTCCTGGACTCAGTTTCCCCATGTGTAAAGTGAGAATAATTACATCTACCTCAGAGGACTGAGCATTTACATAAAATAATATGGATGTGAATATGGTGGTAAGTTAAAATACTCCTAACAGTAGTTATTAATAGTAATAACAGTTAATAGTAAATAATAATCAATAATTATTTATAATTTTACAGTTTAAATAATTTTATATCTATATTTATATAAGCATATGGTTATAATAAATTACTTATCATTATATATTTAGTATTATTGTATAATGATAGAATATAAGTATCAGCCAATAATAGTAATAACAGCTAAAGATTTATTGAGTACTTAATGTGAATCTCCGTTTTGGTGATGAATCACTAAAGAGGCTAAGAAAGATGAAATAACTTACTCAAGGTCATGCTGCTAAAAAAGATCAGCAAAATTTGGGTTCAAAGTTGTGTCTTTGGGCGCCTGGGTGGCTCAGTCGGTTAAGCGACTGCCTTCGGCTCAGGTCATGATCCTGGAGTCCCTGGATCGAGTCCCGCATCGGGCTCCCTGCTTGGCAGGGAGTCTGCTTCTCCCCCTGACCCTCCCCCATCTCATAGGCTCTCTCTCTTTCATTCTCGCTCTCTCTCAAATAAATAAATAAAATCTTTAAAAAAAAAGTTGTGTCTGTTTATTCAGGAGCTCACATTCTCTATTCCTGTCTGTATTCAATATTTTCTAAGAGACGTTCAATAAATAGAAGATTTTATAGAGGGTACGGTGAGGAGGTGTCAAGAGCAGGAAATAGTCAGGAGGGGGCTGTGTGAAGGGTCAAGACAGCAAGGTCAAGGGGAGTTGCTGACCCACACAAGGACACCAGGACGGTTACTACGTGGTGCTGGCCACCTGGTCAGGGACTGGAGAAGGTGATCCTCTTGGATAAAGGGAGTGTGGAGGGCCGGGAACTTTCAAAAGGACATGATTGAATGTCCTAGTGGATTAAACAGACCCTGCCAAAAAGGTCCACAGCAGTGAGAAAGTCCAATTCTGTGTACTGTATAGATGCTACATCAGTCATTCTCTGTGGAGCATTGTGTGTGGCCAGCTCTTTAGAGAACATCCAAGGTTATCCCCTATGGCTTGCCTACAGTGTCACCATTTCTCTCTCATCTTCAGGGCATGCTCTCTGAGTTGGGTTCCCAGGTCTCTGGTTAATTAACCATCTAAGGGACACACTCCTAATAGGGCAGCACATTCCCTTTTAACCACAAGATCATTGTTCCCTCCCCACCAGGTACAGCTGACCTAGAAATAGGCTGTATTGTACCAATGCTGAGACTATTTATTAAGCAACCTATTTTCTGCTTCAGGTCATCCAACAATGGATGAGCTGGTACAGAAACAGAAGTGATGCCTGTGTTGAGAAGGGAGTTAAGTCATCAGTGAAGCCATTATGACAAAAGGCAGAGGCAGCTGTGTGAAATTGATGGCATTCAGGGGCAGAGGCTCACACACTGAGTGGTGGACAGGTTGTAAGACCATTTTCCTGTTTACTGAATCCCGATGAGGCTGTGTGTCTTGAGTCTCCTTCAGTAGGGCCAGCTTGCACTCTGCTGCCCAGCCCATAGTTAGCGCTCAGGTTTGGTGGCTCTTAAAATTTTAAACTTTGGCGGTGCTGAAAGGTAAGCTGGGAACACTTTTAATTCTCCTGGAGCCACCTCACAAATTCCCAACCCTCTTCTCGTCCTGGTCCTCCGGCTCCTGACCCAAGTCTTCATCTTTCCATCATGACTGCACTCTCATGTTCTCAGAGCGGGCATCTGGGTCTAATCAGGCCCCTTCCACGAGCTTGCAGTTCCCTCTTGTCATCTCTGGCTTGGATTATTTCCACCCCTCATTCCTTACCCGCTATCTACCACCTGCTTCTCCCTGTGTTAGACTAACATTGGGGCATGATTCCCTGCTGGGCAAGAATTAAGATAGGCAATCAAAAGGTAACCGATATTTGTACAAATTGTGACTTTGATAATGACCAAGGAACTCTGAGTATTTCACGTAGCGCAGTGTAGAAACCAGCCATGTTTTCTTACGTATTAACACACACCTTAAACATTATTTCCAATCTTTCCAGGAATGTAAAATCCTCCAATAGGTTCCAACACTCCCAAGTAGTTGCCTGGCCTGAGTTTGAACACTTCCTGGGACAGGAAAACATATGGAAGGGGAAATGCATTTTAATGGAACACTCACACTGCATGAGGTTTAGTTCTTAGTCTGTGTGATCCTAGGCTGTCTTAGGTCACGGGAGAAAAGTCAGATAATAAAGGGTGTGTTATCAGGCTGGTGACCAGTGTGGTCCAGTGTGGAAGAGGCACCTCAGAGTTATCCAACCTGGGGGTGGGGGGGCCAGATCGTTTATGCTCTGACTCCTTTGTTCCTGGGTTAACAGTAGCTGCCTGGGGGGCATTCCCTCTCAGCTCTGTCTGCCTTCCCTTTGGGCAGCAAAATAAGTTCCCATGGTGCAGGAAAGTACTTGGACAAGGAGATGCAGATATTGGCCTTGAAAGTTGGGATGGCATGCAATGAAGCAGCCAAGACAAGGGATACAGGCTGGCCCCAAGCAGCACCGGGCACAAGTCTTCAATATAAATGATTGGGAGGAAAGAATCAACTTTTATTGAATTGCTGATAGGAAACAGACCTGTGTCACGTTCTTTATATACTGTCCCATGCAATTTAATCTTCACAATAATTCTTGGAAGAGATCATCAGTATCCCCAGTTTCATTTTCAAAGTTCCAGAGCCCTTAATGTTCTCCGATGCAATCACACAGTGAGATCGGGGCAGACCTAGGGTTCGTTTGAAGGGACCCAAAGCCCCTGCCTTTTCCACATTCTTGCATATCTGCAAGAATTCAAACACTGGTCCCTCTCCCACCCAGACAGAAATTGTTTCTGAACCCACAGACTGAAGTGTGACTGAGGAGATGCAGATGAAAAAGAAAGGACCGCCAGGTGTTGGGCTGGGAGGAGGCTTTGAGCCGTGCTCCTTTGCCGACTGGCTCTTCACTAATGGCCTGGGAAGAGGGGCAGAGCCCTTTAATGAAATCTGTGGATGGCAGAAAATTGGAAGATGCTGTAGACACTAGTTGGGTCAGAGACACCAAGCTGAGTGGACACCCAGCTGCAGAGGGAAGCAGAGGGGCTTATCCCTACTTGGCCCCATCGGAACTCACTGAAGGATCAACAAAGAAAAAGAGGTTGTGTTTTTAAGAAGAGGAACTGGGAACAGGACAAAGAGCTGCAATATGACTCTTACCTCAGCTCTGAAGCAAATTAAGGCAGGTCTTAAAGAAGAGCAGGCTGAAAGAGTGAAGCAAAAATCTCCCTGACAGGTGCTCAGAGCTACGTATCGTCACCGTCAAAAAATGCCAGAGCTATTTCTAGCAGCCAGAAAATTGTGACATTTGATGAGTGAGGGAAGAGGGATAGACCCTTCTTCCTGGGGGAAGCTGGGGAGCCCATGCCCTGGGGCAGGGCCTATTTCGCACACATAGAGGAAAGCAGAGAGTCCACGTGTCCCTTCACGGGCTGCATTATCAGACACAATGGCAACTGAGCTCATGTGGAGGTGTCACATGGCAAACAGGACTTTGGTGTTCTGGACTTGTTAGTCAAAAGCAGTCAGAAGGATGTTCTGCAGAGTGAATAAACTTGGGACAACTCCTTTCCGTAACTATACTTCTGAAAGTCAATCAGTACAGCCACAATCTAATGGCCAAAATACCAACCAGTCTCCAACATCCCCACTTCTTAGAGTGCCCTAATCCCTCCTCCTTTGGTTCCCAATGCATAGAGAAGGTCCCAGCTCTGCTTTGCGCAGAGACTGTGCTTTTGAAGAAGTCCCTTGCTTAGTGACTGATACTAGCAGCCTTTTTTTCTGAAATGAGATGTGGTCTCTTCTTTTGTATTCCTGACAAATACACCAGAGCAAATGAAACATGCAATATTCAGAAGAAGAAGGAGGAGGAGGAGGAGAAAAATTTCCTGAACTGAAGAAAACTGAATCTGCAGATTAGAAAATTTGTGTAGTACCAGGAAATAATATCAAAATATCTAAATACAAAGACAGTCTTGAACTTCAATTCAAAAGATAGCATCCCCAAAAAGTGTAAAAATAACTAAATATTACCTACCCCTCTAAAAAAAAAATGAACCCAACCAGTTTTAGACTTCTCTAAAAAGGTGATACCAAAAAATTGGGAACATTTGAGTTCCAGGAGTGGTGGATGCTACCTAAGACTTGATTTCTTAGACAATCAAGTTTTGTGTGTATGTGTGAAGCTTATTAAAAGAAATCATTTAAGATAGGCAACAGCTGAGGAATGATACCACCCTCTTTGGGGAGCAGATGTGACCTACTTAAATAATGTCAAATAATGACCTACCTGATAATAATGTTAGAGAAGAAAAAAAAATAAAGACCTGGAAAATGCCTACAGAGCAATATCCTCGGGTGTGGGATAAACATCAAGATCATTGATGGAGCTCCAGCATCTGCTGCACTGCACACCCCCACGGGGTGGTAAGGTGCATGGCCAAATCGTTCCCTGAGAAGTTAAACACCTCTACTTATAATAGCACCTAAATAATTGTTATAGAGATAGAGACAGAACAAATGAAAATATCATTACTTCCAGAAAGATGGCATATGTAATATAAAGGCAGAATGATCATTTGAAAGGATATCAGTCTAAAATCCAACACAAGATTTCACCTATAAATAAAGCAGAAAGGAGGAGAGGGAGGAAAGATGTGGAAATCACCTCATTTTTCAGGTAGGGAGTCAATAAAATTTCTTTGGGGGAAGCAATACTTTTTAAAACTCTTTTTTTAATCAAAAATGTATGATTATCTGAAAACATTAGAAATCAAAGGGAATTATGAATAAGAAGTCTGAAAAATAATAGGTTCATCAACCAACAATGATCAATACTATGATTTTATGTCATAGAATCATTCCAGACCTCCCACTGCACTTGGGGTGTGATCTAAGTGTCTGAAGAAACCCTTCAAGATCCATGAAGATCTGGCTTCAGTCTGTCTTGACAGCTCCCTTTGTGAACCTCATACAGTTCACTTGAACTTCAGGAACCTTGCGTAGCTTGAGTTTCCCCATTGCGCACCGCTTTTCTCTTCCACACTTGGCTTCTGTTTCTCCTTGTCTTTCCCCTCCTGTTTCCATCCCTTATTTCTTACATCTCTTACATCCTTCCTTATTTCTTCCAGGCTTTCAGATTCCTCTCTGATGTGAGCTACTCAGAGATCTCCCAACACCCTCAGATGAGGTTAGTTGCCCCACTTCCTACATGTTTCTAATATTGTACGTAGCACATTGGGTGATAATTACCTGCTGATGAAATATGAGATTCTGGAGAAAGAAAAAATTGTTTGATTTTTCTTGGTGACCCCAGTGCTTATCACATTTCTGGATGGCAAATAATTTGCTGTACAAGTAAATGAACTTTCAACAGAAGCTCTATACCTCTGGCCAGCTAGCTGACCTGCTGTAACTACTGTGATTGCTCCCATTATTCTCGATGCTTCATTTGAAGCCTGTTGAAAGAACTGTGTGTCCTAAGCCTGTTTTCAAATATCTGAATGACGCTTATTTTTGGTCAGAATACATTTATTTTGTGCTAGAAAATGTCAAGAGCAAATGAAGTCCAAGTCAAACTGCTGATTACTATTTTTTTCTCTTGCTTTAAATAGAAAGTACTGTACCCCAAAAATAAGATTGTGACTACTTTGGTCCAATATATTCCTATATTCCTTTGCGCTGGCTGTTACAAAATCCTTGCCCATGGTGGTTTGAAGTTCTTCCTCTTTTTGTTTCTGGAGGAATCCCTGAATCCAAAGCAAAGACATAGGTTAGCTTTTCATTGAAATGGTGATTCTTTAGATAATTAATGAGGTTCCAAAGAATCTCAGTGAATCTTAGATCTTAGCAAGATTTGCTAAGAAAGATCACAGGGGTACCTGGATGGCTCAGTCAGTTAAGTGTCCAACTCTTGATCTCAGGGTCATGAGTTCAAGCCCCAAGTTGGACTCCATGCTGGGCCGGGAGCCTACTTAGAAAAAAAGAAAGAATTATAAAATCATTGTTGGGAGTAGTGGGTAGGTATAGAGCCCAAGGGCTGGTGAAACATTTGATTAATCCAGGCCATAATAAATAAAACAGACTCTAGATTGGTTGGTCTTGGTTTTATAAAAATACCAGAAGGAAAAAAAAAGTGGGATTAAAAGTTATTTTATAAGGAAAGGGGTGGCAGAGGAATGAGTTTTTTAAACTGTGGAATTAGCTCCAGCAAGTGGTCAGAGGCATGAATGCCGGTAACTCAGGGTCCTTGTTTATTCTGTAGGTTGGGGGAAGAGGAGGAGAGCAGGAATTTCTCCAGAGAGGTGCGGGCACAGAGTATTATTAGTGCTCTAGTAATAGGAGGAGGAGAGGACGGTATTTCTGAAGTGTTCATTATGTGGACACTCCCATGACAAGTGCTGAATGGGGATGTTCTCATTTGATATGCACATAGCCTTATGGGGGAGACATACTCTTCTCTCACCTTCGTATTTGAGGAAGCTGAAGCTCAGAATGTAATTTACTGGCAGGTCACAGCCAATAAGTAGCAGAACCTTGACTGAAAAACAGTCCCGTCTAATGCTAAAGCATGGGCTCTTCACACTAAGTACACGGACTTGGATGAGTTTTTGGAAGTGTGGAGGAAGGGCCAGTAGGGGCGTAAAAAGAATCTGGAGGGGAAAAAGAAAGGCAGGGCATTTTTCCATAAAAAAATCTATATGGAACAGGACATATTAACAATATTTCTGTTTATCATTTTGTTTGAAAAATTACAAAGAGAAACTGATTTTTGTTGAGATGATCCATGTTATCAGGAAAGAAAAGAACATGGATTTTTTTAAAGCTATAAATCTATGTCAAGAAAATGTAGGTATGCTGGTGTTATAGATAAACATCTATTATATTGCTGAAGGAGGTCGCTGGGAAGACGTGACCGACAGTTGACCCACAGGATGGACCCGAGTGCTCAGAGGCTCTTTCCCCCTTCCTGTGTCCTTGGAACATGTGTTCTATTTGTCTTGCCTGCTCCCAGAAGCTGCTCCAAGGACACATCTTTGAGATGAGGATATGACGTTGATGCTATCTGGACTGGGTATGTGACTGAACCCAGTTAAGGCTTCTACATAAACTTTTAATATTTGGTGGGTGGGTGTGGAGATTACTCTTCTTGCTCAAGATAAACCTCATATATAAGTCCCCTTGCTTACTGCACCTGCCACCCACCCAACAGCATGGAGGGGCCACCTCTTTCTTCAATCTCTCCCTGCCTTGTGTGTATGGGGGCCAGTTTGAAATCACACCGGGAAGCTCCCAGATTTTGTGAATCAACATGTATGCTAACTGGTTAACATCAATTGCATGATTGGGGCATAAGTTACTGTTCATCTCTTGCGGGTCCCAAGAACATGAGGGTTATTCTGTGTAATATGGAAGCATGTGTGGTGATCTCTAAAGTGTTCCTTCACACCTACCAACCCAGCATGGACAGTTACAGATGCACGATCGGAACGGAGTCCAGTGGAGAAAGATGGTGCAAATCTGTCTCCCAGGCTAACATTGCGCTTCATCAGTTATGTGTTACGACAATTTTCTTCCTTTCTGTGGCTTACTTTTCTCACTCATTAGTGGTATCTTTAAATAAGATAATTCTTAGATTTTATGTGGCTAGTGTTATCTTTTTTTTTTTTTGGTATCATGTGTAAGAAATTATTCTCTGCCCTGACTCATAAAGATAGTCTACAAGCTTATCTTTCAAAGTGTGTTTTTAAAAACTAAACCTTTCACATTGTGGTTTTTAGGGTGGACTAGAATATTGTTCAGAAAATTTCACCTCCCACCTCTCTTCCCTCAAGGGTGCAACGCTGGGCCCGGCCTGGGACTTACTTTGGCCAACAGAATACACGGGGTAGCAGCAAAGCCTCAGATGTGCTCATGTGCTGCTAGTTCTACAGACTTTCTCCATGAGAAGAGCCTGCCATGGGCAGCAGCTGATTGAGGGAGGGTAGCAGATGTGTGAGGCAAGCCTGGACTTCATCTGCATCCTGGAAACAAGCCCAGTGACCTCTGATGGAAGCAGAGCAGCCCTGACCAACCTGCAGAATGGAAAGCAAGCCATGCATTATTATTGCAAGGCACTGAATTTTCTGCTGCTCTGTTCCCTGCACGATTGTGAGGATAGGTTACCGTTCATCTGCATCCAGTGCAGTGTAAGTGATGGCCTAGCAGGCACCCATCTTTGTAGTCCTCCTAGGCTCTCAAGGTCACCAAAACCGCCCATGGACATCTTAGTTGCATCTCTCAACATAGCAACCTGGCCCAGGATAAAGGCAACTCAGGTGCTAGGCTCACCTGTGGGTTCCAGGCCTTTGCTTGAACTTGGCTCAGTCATTCAGTACTCACTAATTGTTAGCCCTTTGATGAGTTTTTAAATTCTAATTTCAACTGTTTGTTATGCACTGTCAGTGATGGCTCCAATTACCTAGCCCGTTGTTATTGGAAGGGCAACAAAGACAGACTAGTTTTTCACGCGTCCTGAAAGGATACCTGAGAACAGAAACTTCATAAAACTACCCATATGGACGTTCGCTGATTTGATGAGAGCTTCGATCTCTTGTGCCTGCTCCTTGAACAGCTGACTAGAAGCCATGGGCCGGTGCTTCTTCGGGAGGAGATCTCTCTGCACCGTATTCTCTGCAGTAGTGATGCACTCCCTTCAGATTCAGGCCAAGTGCTATCCTCCCTAGAATTTCCTATAGTTTTCAAGGTTTCACACTGCGTGGGAACACAGACATGGCCCCAGACCTCTTATGTCCCCATTACCTACAGATACTTTGGGGGTAAATTGTCAAGACTCTCTACTATTTCCCCTTCATCTTCCACAATTTAAGGCTGATTTCCGTATCTGGAATACCTTCCCACTAATTTGTAACTGGCAAACTCCAAAACATCACTTTTGAAAATCTTCCCTTATCTCTGGGCAGAATTGTCATCCCTCTTAGTCACTTTGCATTTTGGATGCTTTATTATTATAAGTGCTGTTTTATTTTCATTGCTGGCCCCATACCTATTTTTTTTTCTGTTAGAGCTTGGTTTTACTGTCTACATGTAGGCACATTATCTCCATTGGGTGGCTAGTCTTCAAGAAAATTTATCATTCTTACTATGGAATGCTTTTGTTTAAATTGAGGTTGATGTACATTCAGTAACACGAAAATCTATTATGAGTGTGGGTTGATCAATGTCATGTGTGTATATACCTATGCAACCATGGTGCAGATCCAGATATAGAGCATTTCCATTATCCCAAAAGGTCCTTGATGCTAGTCTCCAGTCTAAAACCACACCCAGAGGGTGGTGGACTCATTTGACTTCGATTTCCATAGACGACACTTTACTTATTTTTAAATGACACACAAATGGAATCGAACACCGTGTTTTTATTTGTCTGGTGTCTTTGGCTCAATGTACAGGTTTTTTTTTTTTTTAAGATTTATTTATTTATCTGAGAGAGAGAGAGAGAGAGAGACAGCATGCATGCAATCAGGGGGAGGGTCAGAGAAAGAGGGAGAGAGAGAATCTCCAGCAGACTCCCCACTGCCCCACTGAGCACAGAACATGACGTGGGGTTCAATCCCATGATTCTGAGACCATGACCCGAGCTGAGATCAAAAGTCAGGTACTTAACCAACCGAGTCACCCAAGCACCCCTCAATATACAGTTTTAAAAATTAATCTATACTTATGAATGTATCCATAACTCTTTTTCACTGCTGTGTAATATTTCATTGTATGAATGTAACACAATGTGTTTATTCTCTTTTTGATAAAAATTTGTATTGGTTTTACATTTTAGCTATCATGAATAAAGCTTCTATAAAATTTTTGTACAAGTATTTTGGAGGATGTTTCAGGTTGGGATATTTCAGTTTTGCTGAAACAAATGCTGAGACGCAGATTAGCATGTGGGAAGTCTATTAGGAAAAAAACAAACAAACAAACAAAAAACTTGGGTGAGACATACCAGTGAGAAATCCTGGTATTATGTCTTCCAAAAGCCTCTGATAGAATCCGCTACCAAAGTCATCCAGGCTTGGAGTTTTCTTTGTGAAATGATTTTAATTAAGAATTTAATTCCTTAATAGATAAAATACTAGCTGGTATTTTCTATTTCTTTCCCCATCAGTTTTTAGTAAATTTTGTTTTTCAATGAATTTGTACATTGCTCTAAATATTCAGGAACACTGTCATATAATTGCTCAAAATATTGTCTTATTAAAATTTTAATATCTGTGAAATATGTATGATATTCCCCTTTTCATCCTTGATGTCAGTGATTTGTGTTTTCTCTTTTTTCTCTTGATGAGTCTTGCTCAGAGTTCATCAATTTTATTATTTCTTCAAAGATGCATTTTGAAAGAATAGCTGACTCCTAATAAATAAATAATATCTGAAGCTGAAATTTTATTTATTTATTTATTTATTTTTGTACCTAATCCCAATTGATTGATTTATTTTTCTATTTTATTTCATTTTATTTTATTTTCATCATGATAAGTGTACTCTTTAAACCCCATCCCCTATGTCCCCATCCCCCCACCTTCCTCTTCTCTGACAACCATCAGTTTATTCTCTAGAGTTAAGGTATAGATGAATTTTTTAAAAAATGGTAATATTGTCATGTGATTTGAGAATATGGGTGAATCATAAGAAAAAAGTGCTGAAGATATTAAAAGGAATTGGAGTTGAAGGGGCAGGAGATTACTTTTATTTTTAATATAATTAGTCATGATACTTTGTCTTGTAAGAGTATATATCTATGTATCAGTTTGAAAAAAATTAAAATTTAATCAAAAAATGGATCATAACAACCCCAACATTATAGAATGTTGTGAGAATTAAAAAAAGATAAAGCATGTGCCATGCTAAGCTAATATAGGCATTTAATAAATGATAGCCATTTTAAATGCTATTTTTTACACAAACATCATTATAAAAACATTAATGCAACTCTAAGTATAATGAGAAAAATCCTGCCTTCCAAACACAATAATATATAATGTGCATTTGTCTTTGTTCTCTTTTAATTTGTATTGCTACACACACACAATTTTACATAGAAGGAATAATAATCTACACATATGTTTGTGTGTGTTTAAACATTGTATTAATTCAACTTTTCATGTTTCTGTAGATATTTTAATCCGTGGGTTATGTTACATTTGGCCAATATACTGCAGTGTACCTATAATTCTGTCATTGTTGGATGCTTCTGTAATTTTTTCTGGCTATTATACATGATGCCATTATAAACATCTTTAAATATATATACTTTTGGCTTTTAGATAATTTTCTTCATTTAAATTCTCAGAAGTGGGGATGCTACTTCTTTAAGAGGTATGATGGCATATATATTTCTTCATAACGCATCTCCATATTTCTTTCCAAAACAGTTTGACAATTTACATCATCAGCAATAACTGAATATATTGATTTCCAGCAACACTTTTGACAGCATTGCCCATCATTGCGCTAAGTTTAGAAAATTGATAATAAATAATATGCTATTTTCAACCCCCAAATTGACTAATATTACTCAGGGAGCTGCATCATCATCATTATAATAATAATAATTATTATGCAGATTTATCTTTCTCTTGGAATTTATTCTCTGTAAAATACATTTATTTGTCACATTTAGCTTAGGGATTCCAGAAAAAGACACAAATTCTCCCTACCCCTGCCCAAGAACTCTCGGCCTCCTAAATGGGAATGTTAGTCAGCTCAGACTACCACATGAGAAATGCCAGAGACAGGGTGAATTAAACAATGGAGGCTGGAAATCCAACATTGGGGGACCAGCATTGTTGGGCTCTTGGTGGGGTCCTCCTGCTGGTAAACAGAAGGCTATCTTCTTGCTACATCCTCAGAGGGAGCCATCACCTCTCTATGTCTCTTCTTGAGGGACAGTAATCCCTTACACAGAGATTCCATTCTCATGACCCGATCACCTCCTAAAAGACCCACCTCCAAATACCAGGATGTTGGGGTTTAGAACTCCAAAATATGAAGTTTGCAGGACACAAACCTTTGATGCATAGCAGGGAGGTACCAATTAACTTGAAAGAAATACCAATGTTTCTGAATTTTTTTTTTGTTGTTGTTCTCTTTTGTTTTCCAGCAACCCTACTTTGGTTTGAATGTGGGTCTTTACTTTCATCTTGATTTCTACTAGGTCTTTGTCAATTTCATGCTTCCACCTGATGATGTTGTTCTTCCACAATGTCTTCTTTCTGGAATGATATTTCCTATATTTCTACTTGTGAAATGTCACCTCCTCCAGTAAGTCTTCCCTGATCAGCATTCCCTTATCAGCTATTGCAGGATCCACTCTTCAGCCCCCGTGATACTTTCCAGGAAACTCTTTTATACCCCTTTCTATATTGTGTTTTAATGACTATGTCCTTGTCTGTTTGGCTATTTAGACTCAGAGTTCCTTGAAGTCAGGAAACTGCATCGTATTAATCTTGTTATATTACCTTTGTGACTCAAAATAAATAAATAGTGATTTATTGATTAAAAATAAGTAATATTATTTTATTCATCTTGCTGATCTATTTATAAGGAATGAATGCACACACATGTGTGCAAGACTTTTTTTTTTCATTTTGTAAGTAAAGGAGCTGGAAAGACAAGTTTCAGGGATATTTCATTTTAGCTCAGTTCATTTCCATGAAGGATGACAAAAAGTCAATTTCAATTCAACATGTGTCAGTGCTCTGCAGATCTAATTTTGGTCGTTCCAGGGTTTTACACCTTGCCTCTCAGACTATGAATCCTAGTTTTCTGACATGCCTGTTCCCTGGGTATTCTCCCCTGCTTCAGTTAGAGCTTGCAAAGTTGTGTCTGGTTAAGACTCATTCATGGCTCTGTTGTGTTAGGGGCAGACTGTGTTCAGACTCTTCGTTTTACCTTGGACTGATTTGCCACAATTGGAGAGCATGAAGCCAATTTCTTAAGTGAGAATCTCAGCCCGACTTCATCATGTCTCCGTCTCCATTCCCGGTGTCTGAACAGCTCCATTCTCCCACCCCATCCAGGGCATTTACCTATTTCAGAAGGCAATCCATCCTTCAGGCTATCTCGTAAAAGCAAGGTGGGGTAATGAGAAGTTTGAGTAGGAAAAAGGAAACCAAAATGAGAAATCTAACCGCATGGTATTCTCAATTCATATGCAAATAATATGCATTGGAATCCTCAGCCCCCCTTGGGTTTTAGGCATAGATTTGCCGAGAACTTACCGTGCTGAACACTCACTGGACATTTCAAGGAAGCTCAGGTCCCTCATACATTTAAGAAAAAAAAGGGGGGGGTGTTCTATTCAGGCTCCTAGTGACTTTCAGATCTGAAATTCTGACATTGTAGGATTTGCATCTTAGATGCATGTTTATAGAAAAAGCTTAGGTTCAAAGCTTGTGGCAAAGACATCTGGGTAGAATAGAAAGAACAGGAGCTGGAGGACTCCAAAGATCTGCGTTTGAGTTGTCTCTGCTACTCACAAGCTGGGGAACCTCGAGGGGGCCTCGTGAACTCTACTGGAAAAGCCAAATAGCATTTCTTGCCCTGCCTGTCACCTAGGGTGCACTTCGGATCAAGGGGAGGACACGCTTGGGAAGCCTTACTGTGTTGCACTCGCCTTACCATGAGATACCTGGATTCTCTGCCTGAAACTGTCAGCTCCTAACTGTCTGCGCCTTGAGAGCAGAGCTGCTCCTGTTTCTGGTTGTTTGCATAGTATTTTGTGTGGCAGCCAGGACAGCTGGGCCCTTAATAAATACTTAGATTGATGCTGCTTATACCTATGCCAACAGCCCAAATGGGCAACATACATGCTCGGAGGCTTCCATGGCACTGGGCTGTTATTTGGACAATCCACCCTTCCCATTTCAGGAATCAGGACATTTTTATAACAGCTCCTGGCAGGACGGCAACATTGAAAAAAAAAAAAAAGAAATATGCAGCAACTCATTTCTCAAAAAGCCACTTTCCCGTCACGCCCTGTAATCCCTGCAGTGCGTGGGCCGGGCAGTCAGCTGTGACTTAATGTTGCCGTGAAACTGGAAGCTTAGAGAATCTGCCTAATGTGTTTTTTTTTTTTTTTTAAACTTCCCTTTGTCAACCTGTGTAAAAATCAGAGTAAGATTAGTGCTGGCCAAATAATATTCTTGAATCACATCAATAAATAATTTGTAAATACACTGTATGGGTCTTGCCTCTCCCAGGTTGAACTGGTCTCATTCTGAGGCCTAGGCCATCATCGGAAACTCAACCTCTCTGCACCTCCCGCGCATCCCTAGAACACCTGGGAGCTTTGCAGACACAAGGAAAAGAGGACCCAAGATCATAAGGAAGCCGTCTGTTACAATTGCCTTAAATATAGTAGGTCTGAACATTTATTTTATTCAGATTCTGTATAATAGTGAGCAAAAACTGTGCATCTTTAAAAATCAGCTGGGGGTTCAAATTCCATGTCTGCCATGTACTAGCTGCATTACTTTAGGAAAACCACGATGTCAGAGAAACATTTCCTCCAAAGTGCCCAATGTCTAGTGTATGCTCATTAATCACTGGTTTTCTTCCTTCATGAACAGAATTCACTTTGAACATGAGGTTGTTGAGTTCATGGTGGTGTTATTTGAGAACATGGAGAATGCGAAAGGTCTGAAGATACTGAAAACAGAAAGTAAAGACTTCATTAATAAAAGAAGTGTGGGCATGTATATGTGCACACACATGCACGTGCATGTTGGAGATTGGGAATAAGAGGGAACTTGTGCTGCCTAGTGGACCATGCTGCAACAAGGAAGTTCCTTGGGTTGAATTGTGTCCCCCCTAATATTCAAATGTGGAAGCCTGCACTCCCAATACTTCAGACTGTCACCTTATTTGGAGACAGAGTCCTTAAAGAGGAATCAAGTTAAAGAGAGGTTGTTGAGGTGAGCCCTAATTTAATATGAGCCCTAATCTAACATGAGCCCTTATAAAAAAGGTCAAAGTTGGAGACTAACATATGCACAAGGGTAACATATATACAAGGGGATGTGAAGATGAAGGGAGAGGTCATGGTGATGTGTCTATAAGCTGAAGAATGCTAAAGACTACCAAAAGCATTAAAAACTAGGAGAGAGGCATGGCATGGATTTGGTCTCACAGCCTCAGAAGGGACTAGCCTTGCTGGCACCTTGATCTCAGTTCTGGCCTCCAGAATTGTGAGAGGATAAATATCTATTATCTTAGCCACAGTGTTTGTGGTTCTTTGGGCAGACTGAGGAAACCAGTACAGAGGGGTCTGTGGGGCCTTCAAGCTCTTTCCTCCTCCACATTGCTGTGAATGAGTTGCAGGAAGACACAGAAGGCATGCTGTTTCTCTTTGGGAATGTGGTGAAGTTGGGTGAAACAGACAGGATGAACTGAGTCAAGAGAAGCCAATGGTAGGGTGGGATTTGGCAAAATAGATAGATAGATGATAGATAGATAGATAGATAAATGGATGGATGGATAAATGCATATATACACACATACATAGAAATAGGCATTTTCTCTGTAAATAAGCACATATTAATCCAAACATGAAGTTGATGGACCTAAAATCACACATTTCTTGGTTGTACTCACAGAAGAATGGCATCAGGACCACATAGGGGGCGATTTTACTTTGTTCTGTGCTTATAAGGCCACATCTGCGGAGCTCTTTCTGGTGCCTCTTTCCAAAAGAGATAGGGACAAGGTGAGTATAATGGATGGATAAGGGCCTAGTGCCAAGATGGGTTCAGCCATTCATTTATTTATCCATTCAAGTGTCTTGATCTGGTTATTCACTCATCAAGTATTGAGTTCTTTCTATGAACTGGAAATACAAAACGAGTAAGATTGTTCCTACTCACAAAATATTTACAATCCGGTATATGACAAACCATCTGCTGCATATTCATCAGCTAATCTCCCCTTCTTCCTTCTTAACTAGTTTTCTTAGTGAACAGTGTCCCCAGTCTAGGCGAGATAATTACTTTTTCTTTTTGCTTTTCAACTAGGAGTGGCCATGGGACAATCAGGAAATCTTCAGGTGGGTTTTTATTTTCTTTTTCATCCTACAATCTTGCTAAACTTGCTATTTCTAGTAGCTTTGGTGCAGGTTTCATTGTGTTTCCCACATTTATGATCTGCTAATCAAGACAATTGTACTTAACTCTAGAGAATAAACTAGTGGTTACCAGAGGGGAAGTGAGTGGGGGGGGGTGGAGTAAACAGGTGACGGGTGTTAAGAGGGCACTTATCATGATGAGTACTAAGTGATGTATGGAAGTGTTGAATCACTGTATTGTACCCCTGAAACTAGTATAATACTGCATGTTAACTACACGGGAATTCAAGTGAAAAAAAGGTACTAAAGCAAAATGATAATAATAATAATAATAATAATAATAATAATAATAATAATAATAAAAGACAATTTTACATATACCTACTTAATCTGGATGTCTTTCATTTCTTTTTCTTCTCTTAAATCTTGGCTAAAACCTTCAGTGCAATGAACAAAAATGAGGAGAGAACAGATTCTTGCTCTGTCCGTCATCTTAGGGGAGAAATACTTCATTGTTCACCATTAAGTATTTATTAGCTGCAGGTTGTTTTGTGGATGCTCTTAGAAGATCAAGAAAATTATTTTCATTCCAATTTAAGAATTTTTATCATTAGTGGATGTTGGATTTTGTCAGATGATCTTTCTACATTTATTGAGATGATCTTATTTAATTATTTATTTTTGTCTGTTAATATGTTGAATTACATGAATTGATTTTCAAATGTTAAACCAACCTTTCATTCCTCGGATAAATGGAACTTACTCATCATGAATTATCCTTCTTATATATTTTTAATTTTAGTTTGCTAAATTTGGGGGTGGGATTTTGATTCCTTTTAAAAGGGATGAAATAAAGAGATAACAGTCTGGTATTGTTCTTTTCCTCTGCTTTTTGCCTTGACTGTGGATAAGATATCCCAAAATATCTTGCAAAAATAAAGCAAAGAGAAGTAAGACAAAATTCACAAGTCGTGAAAGGCAGAGAAGAGAGCTAGAAACACCGTGTGTTCTTGATGGTATGTTTATGTTGCCATATTAATTCTGAGCCTACCTACCTCCATAGTTTTTTGTTTGTTGGTTGGTTTGTTTTTAAGTAAATAAAGAGCCCTGGGTTTAAAACAATATACTTTGGACTTTCTGCTACTTGCTGGAAGTATTCCTAACGATGCAAACTGTGGCTAACAGGTATATGATAAATCCTAGAATAATATCTTGGAGAAAGGGCTAGTTCTGCCTGGAGAACTCAGGGAAGACTTTTGACCTGGATTTTGAAAGAAAAATATGAGAATAGTTGAAGAAACCAGAAATGTCTACACTGGAAAAGTAAAGATTCAGGCAGCCTATATTAGCTGTCCTCATTATGAAAAGGCCTTGATGCAGAGGTGAGGTCTGACTTATTTTTTAGGGTCTCGGGGGAATAATCTTGGTTGGATGCATGGGCAGGTGAATTGTGGCTATAATGTGGGAAAATAAAATTGAGTCAACATAGGAAAGCCATCTCTAACAGAGCAACCTTGGAAACATAGTGTATCTCTTAGTGCTGACCATCATGTGAGAATGACTACATGATGAGTAAATGATAGAAGTGATTCAAGCACCTAATAGAGATTTAACTGCATTTATTTTAAGGAATTCTTAATAGCGGGCTGAATGCTTAGGTCTTCGGTCATTTTCTAACTACTTATTCCTGCCAAAGATTGAACTATTTTCATTCGGTATACAGCCCTCACCTATCAGTAGCATACTGTCAGGGAGAAAGCTAAAAACAGGCGTTTAATGTCCAGATGTTGAGGCATGACACTATTTTGCTCTAGATAGCTCAGACTGTAGCAAGCTATTCAGTTGTGTCTAAATGCGCTCTGTATGTATGGGGGTAGGAGGATGTTCATGCTTATGTTCTCCATGTGGAATATAATTTTCAGAAAACTTTTAAGTGGTTTTATTTGGACTGAAGGAAACACCAGGTTAAAATGCATTTCTTTTATGCTCATTTATGGCATAGGACTACCCCTCTGAAAGTTTCTCATGTAGAACATTTTATATAAAGAGCTGAGAAGTGACAGGTGCAAACAAATTACTTTTGAAAAACAAAAGGAAAAGAAAATGAACCTCCAAGTCAACAAGAATTTATTTCATGGGAATTTTTCTACTTTGTTGTTGGTGGTGTTCATGTAATAATGTTCCCATTGCTGTGATTTTATGTCAGAATTAGAAGGAAAAGCAACACCACTCTTTGCCAGCACCTGGTCACTAGAAACTGGCCTTTGAATAAATTCATGAATACCTGAACTGGGAGCATTTACAACTGTCACAGTGTTCATCAAAAGCACCTGCCAACCTCATTCTGTTTATCTATAAATTATACACATATTGTACCTGTGCGACATTGAATTTTCTGCAGTTTAGCACTCCTGGAAACACTTTTGACACTTGAATAAACTACTTTTGATCAGCTCAGAACACTTGGCTGGCAAGGAAGGGAAATGGGGAAAAAAGATGAAGAGATGCTTCTCTGATTATTTTAAGCAAAGGAAAGAGAGGGGTGCTATCTTTCTAATTATTAACAGAGCAGAGCAGGACTGATCTGAAAGAAGAAGGCAGAGAATGTCATGAATGTGGGCTTTTCAGTAACTTATGAAGGAAAAAAAAGTACACAGTGCTTTTGTTGCAAACTCAGCCTGTCTCTCCACAAAATGATAAGTAGGAGAGAAGACCAAGAAACTTAATAGGGGGTTAAAAATGGACTTCAGAGCATTGCAAAGCACCACACAATAATATGAACCACACTAAATTGGCGAATTGTGCTAAAAGTGGAAAAAATATTCTGTGCCAAAAATATTCTTTAAGATTGACTTGGTGACTTTTGTAATGATAGCAACTAGTAGCAAGCAACCAATTACGACATTGGCTCTTCTGTGGGAAATTAATGAACACTCTGGCATCATTTCCATGGTGTGCAGTAGACTTCACTTCTCATGACGATGCTAGACACAAAGCTCTTTACTCAGTCACAGATTCGAGTCACAGTTCTCATGCTAACTAACATAGAGCCCCTGTCGGATGCTGGGTATGCATCCGACAGCTCTCTTTGATGATCAGCCTTGGTCCTTTCAATGACCTTGGGTAAGTCACTATTACATTTCAGCGGGGAGCATGCTTCTCCCTCTTCCTCTGCCGCCGGCCCCGCCCCCCGCTCCTGCTCTCTCTCTCTTTCTCAAATAAATGAATAAACTCTTTAAAAAAAGAAATTCTGTGGGTTCAGCATAATCATCAATTTGGGTTTATTGTGGGTCATTTGGTTAGCCCTACAGTGATGCACATTTTTATCAACAATATCTGTGACCCATAATTTAATCACATTGGTTAAGAATCAGATAGCCTGAGTTTGAATCTTTGTTCCAACACTTGGGCAAATTATACTGTGTGACCTTGAACAAACTACATACTCTTTCTGTGCTTCCATTTTCTCAGCTGTAAAATGGGGATAATGAGTTCCTCATTGGACTGTGGGGAAGATCAAATGATTGAATATTTATAAAGTTTTTAGAATGAGACTGACTTAGAGTAGGCCTAATATATTTTACAATTTAACCCAAAAGCATCAATACCTTATTAACAAGACTAATGTTTGTGTAACCCTCCTACCCCCATATGTGATCCCTTATTGTTACTGGGTATTCTCTTCCCTTTGGAAACTGATAACCGTGAGATGGTTGACCCCTCAGGCCTTTTGTTTTGCTTACATGTGATGTAGTTTAAAAACACATGGAATCCCTGTTCTAAACCAAAATGACATGTGTGGTCTTCTAGTGGGGATGAAGATCAAATCTATATGTCATTACAACTCCATGCAAAACAAAACCACCTTGGGGCACCTGGGTGGCTCAGTTGTTAAGCATCTGTCTTCGGCTCAAGGTCATGATCTCAGGGTCCTGGGATGGAGCCCTGAGTTGGGTTCCCTGCTCGGCGGGAAGCCCGCTTTTCCCTCCCCCCCTCCCCGCTTGTGTTCCCTCTCTCACTGTCTCTCTCTCTCTCCTGTCAAATAAATAAATAAAATCTTAAAACAAAACAAAACAAAAACGCCTTCACAGAGTTGTGTGATAAGTACGATGGATCTCCCAAAGAAGAAAGATTATTTCAAACTAGAAGAATTAAGGATAAGTGCTCTAATGAGAGGGACAGGTGAGTACAGAAACATTGGCTTTCAAAGCCAACCTATTTGGTGCCCACTGAAATCACACTGGGCTGTTAGAAGGCTTCTTGGAGGAGGTGGCATCTATGTTGAAAGCTGAAAAGGATTTGGAATAAAGATACAGAGGACCATGAATTTTGATGTTTAAGACATGCTGGGTATGCATCCAACAGCTCTCTTTGATGGTCAACCTTGGTCCTTTCAATGACCTTGGGCGAGTCACTAGTACACTTCTGAGACTTCCTCTCACCCTAAAGGGAAATAACACCACCTTGCCTCACGGGGCTGTGGGGAGAGCTGCTGGCAGAAAGAGCACATATATGAAAACATCTGATGTGTCCAGTCTTTGCCTCCCCACTGCCACCTGCCTCTAGCTGGAAGTGAGTTCTTGTAATGAGCTCTCAGCCTCCGAGAGAACGGGGGTCACATCAAGCTCTTTATGTGGTCAATAAACAAAAAGAAATCGCCCATTATCCTACATATACCAGGAGAACAAAGGATGCTTTATTAAGTTTACCTTGTTCTCCTATCATTATGTTTTTCTTCGGCAATGGGCACTGGGCTGTGTAACTACCAGTGGTGATAGAACAGATAATAAAGCTTATTAGTGTAATAGCCTGTGAGGAACAGCAAGAGAAAAAGGTCTGGCACTAAATGTTCTGACAGGATCCCTGGGATTTTAATTTCGAAATTAGGTCACTGAAGGTGGGAGGGGATTCTACTTTGTTTTGAGTGGGACAGTATTTAGCACTGAGCCCGGAAGTACTATGATAGAGGAACACCTGATTTCAGTGTGTAGCAGGATGGAATGAAAGATGTTTGGAGCTTCAGGAAAAAAAAAACACACACACAAAAAAACAAGAAAATATTTCTAAATATTATTGCCCTGCATGAAACCCAGTCTTGCCCGTTGGTGAAATAGGAGGCACATGAGTGATATGACTTCAAAACTTTCAGAAGGAAGTCATTTTCATGTCCAGAGTGGCCATTAGTTGCCAGGCATGCTAGATCCTAGGACTGAGGAGATAGAAATTATGTCAATAATTATGCACAACCTGATAATTACTCTAACGGAGGGAACACAGAGGAAAGATTGCCAAAGACCTGAATTTCTTGTCCAAGCTTCCAGACTAAAAATTCATCAGGAGTTCCGTGGATGAACGTCAAATAGGGGACATGTCTATAGCTTGTATGTATACCACTCTCAAACTCGGGTTTGCAAAAAGTGACCCATTACATTCCCCCCCCCAAAATCAAATGAAATCTGATACTAATCACTCCCAGCCAGGCTGGTGGAAGAGGCAATGATAGTCATTCTGGTCAGCCCCTCACTGGACAGCATGAGCTTCCCCACTAGTTCTATAGGGAAGTAGATAATGGGAAAGTATTTCTGTGCCTTTGGGTCTTTGATCTACAAAGGTCACTATCGTTATGTTCATTGTCTAACACCTGATCTTCTTTTCCAAATTCTGTCTCTGCTGCTTCTGTGCCAAGTCTGGCCACATAAGATCTTTCCGGAGGCTGGAAACCTGCTGCTCAGGGCCCAGCCTCCTTTTAAGAATGGCCCCTGGTGCCCTCTGAGGTCCCTATTTCCCCCGAGATCTTGCTCCTCATGGATGGTAGACCTCTATTCACTTCCTGGCTTGTAAATCTTTCTCACCTACGGAATCAGCTTTTTCTATTTCAAGGTTCTCTGTGTCACCTTCTGCACAGAGTCAAAAGATGGTTTAGACACTTGTTGGGTCAATCATATCCATATCTCCAACTTCACTGGATGTTATCACAATGCTTTCAAAGCCAGCTCCATGTGTTCACCATTCTCTAAGCAGTGTGTGATTTTTGCCACCGTCCAGCATTCTTGATAAGATTGAGTATTACCAGAATTTTGTAAATTTCTGCTAATTTGGTATGTATGTGAAGCGGTTTCTTGGTGTGGTTTTGACTTCCATTTTTCCAATTAGTAGAAAGGTTAAAACATCTTTTTCATGTTTACTTACTGACCGTTCACGTGTCTTTTCTATATACTATTTATCCTGTGCCCATTTTCTATTAGTTTTTTTAAATAATTTTTAATGGATTTCTATGAGTTTTTCTTAAATTCAGGAAACTAATGAATTGATAGTTACATGCATTGTCAGTTTCTTCCCTCAGGCTTTTATTAAACTGAAAGTCTTGATTTTATTTATTTTTATTTTTTTGACTTTGTATATGTATTTTTATTTTTTTTACATTTTTTAAAATTTTATTATGTTATGTTAATCACCATGCATTACATCATTAGTTTTTGATGTAGTGTTCCATGATTCATTGTTTGCTTATAACACCCAATGCTCCATTCAGTATGTGCCCTCTTTAATACCCATCACCGGGCTAACACATCCCCCCACCACCCTCCCCTCTAGAACCCTCAGTTTGTGTCTCAGAGTCCATAGTCTCTCATGGTTCGTCTCCCCCTCAAATGGCCCCCTTCATTTTTCCCTTCCTACTATCTACTTTTTTTTTAACATATAATGTTTTATTTGTTTCAGAGGTACAGGTCTGTGATTCATCAGTCTTCCACAATTCACAGCATTCACCATAGCACATACCATCCCCAATGTCCATCACCCAGCCACCCCATCCCTCCCACCCCCCCACCACTCCAGCAACACTCAGTTTGTTTCCTGAGATTAAGAATTCCTCATATCAGTGAGATCATATGATACAAGTCATTCTCTGATTGACTTATTTCACTCAGCATAATACCTTCCAGTTCCATCCACATAGTTAAAAAATGGCAAGATTTCGTTCCTTTTGATGGCTGCATAATATTCCATTGTATATATACACCACATTTTCTTTATCCATACATCTGTCGATGGACATCTTGGCTCTTTCCATAGTTTGGCTATTGTGGACATTGCTGCTATAAACATCGGGGTGCATGTACCCCTTCAAATCACGACATTTGTATCTTTGGGGTAAATACCCAATAGTGCAATTGCTGGGTCGTAGGGCAGCTCCATTTTCAATTGTTCGAGGAACCTCCATACTGTTTCCCAGAGTGGCTGCACCAGTTTGCATTCCCACCAACAGTGTAGGAGAGTTCCCCTTTCTTCATGACCCTGCCAACATCTGTCACTTCCTGACTTGCTAATTTTAGCCATTCTGACTGGTGTGAGGTGGTATCTCATTGAGGTTTTGATTTGGATTTCCCTGATGCCGAGCGATGTTGAGTACTTTTTCATGTGCCTGTTGGCCATTTGGATGTCTTCTTTGGAAAAATGTCTGTTCATGTTTTCTTCCCATTTCTTGATTGGATCATTTGTTCTTTGGGTGTTGAGTTTGATAAGTTCTTTATAGATTTTGGATACTAGCCCTTTATCAGATATGTCATTTGAAAATATCTTCTCCCATTTTGTCAGTTGTCTTTTGGTTTTGTGGACTGTTTCTTTTGCTGTGCAAAACCATTTTATCTTGATGAAGTCCCAATAGTTCATTTTTGCCCTTGCTTCCCTTGTCTTCTGGTGATGTTTCTAGGAAGAAGTTGCTGCGGCTGAGGTTGAAGAGGTTGCTGCCTATGTTCTCCTTTAGGATGTTGATGGACTCCTGTCTCACATTTAGGTCTTTCAATGATTTTGAGTCCATTTTTGTATGTAGTGTATGGAAATGGTCCAGTTTCATTTTTTGCATGTGGCTGTCCAATCTTTCCAACACAATTTGTTGAAGAGACTGTCTTTTTTCCATTGGACATTCTTTCCTGCTTTGTCAAAGATTAGTTGACCATAGAGTTGAGGCTCAATTTCTGGGCTCTCTATTCTGTTCCATTGATCTATGTGTCTGTTTTTGTGCCAGTACCATACTGTCTTGATGGTGACAGCTTTGCAATAGAGCTTGAAGTCCGGAATTGTGATGCCACCAGCTTTGTTTTTCTTTTTCAACACTCCTCTGGCTATACAGGGTCTTTTCTGGTTCCACACAAATTTTAGGATATTTGTTTCATTTCCTTGAAAAAAGTGGATGGTATTTTGATAGGGATTGCATTGAATGTGTAGATTGCTCTAGGTAGCGTTGACATCTTCACAATATTTTTTCTTCCAATCCATGAAGCAAGAACGTTTTTCCATTCCTTTGTGTCTTCCTCAACTTCTTTCATGAGTATTTTATAGTTTTCTGAGTACAGATTCTTCGCTTCTTTGGTTAGATTTATTCCTAGATATCTTATGGTTTTAGGTGCAATTGTAAATGGGATCGACTCTTTAATTTCTCTTTCTTCTGTCCTGTTGTTGGTGTACAGGAATGCCACTGATTTCTGTGCATTGATTTTATATCCTGCTACTTTACTGAATTCCTGTATGAGTTCTAGCAGTTTTAGGGTGGAGTCTTTTGAGTTTTCCACATAAAGTATCATATCATCTGCAAAGAGTGAGAGTTTGACTTCTTCTTTGCCAATTTGGATGCCTTTGATTTCTTTTTGTTGTCTGATTGCTGTGGCTAGGACTTCTAATACCATGTTGAATAGCAGTGGTGATAGTGGACATCCTTGCCGTGTTCCTAACCTTAGGGGGAAAGCCCTCCGTTTTTCCCCATTGAGAGTGATATTCGCTATGGGTTTTTCATAGATGGCTTTTATGATATTGAGGTATGTACCCTCTATCCCTATACTCTAAAAGAGTTTTGATCAAGAAAGGTTGCTGTACTTTGTCAAATGCTTTTTCTGCATCTATTGAGAGAATCATATGATTCTTGTTCTTTCTTTTGTTAATGTATTTTATCACATTGATTGATTTGCGGATATTGAACCAAACTTGCAGCCCAGGGATAAATCCCACTTGCTCATGGTGAATAATTCTTTTAATGTACTGTTGGATCCTATTGGCTAATATTTGGGTGAGAATTTTTGCATCCATGTTCATCAAGGATATTGTGTCTGTAATTCTCCTTTTTGATGAGGTCTTTGTCTGGTTTGGGGATCAAGGTAATGGTGGCCTCATAAAATGAGTTTGCAAGTTTTCCTTCCATTTCTATTTTTTGGAACGGTTTCAGGAGAATAGGTATTAATTCTTCTTTAAATGTTTGGTAGAATTCCCCTGGAAGCCATCTGTCCCTGGGCTCTTTTTTCTTGGGAGATTTTTGATGACTGCTTCAATTTCCTTAGTGGTTATAGGTCTGTTCAAGTTTTCTATTTCTTTCTGGTTCAGTTTTGGTAGTTGATACATCTCTAGGAATGCACCCATTTCTTCCAGGTTATCGAATTTGCTGGCATAGAGTTGCTCATAATATGTTCTTATAATTGTTTGTATTTCTTTGGTGTTGGTTGTGATCTCTCCTCTTTCATTCATGATTTTGTTGATTTGGGTCATTTCTCTTTTCTTTTTGATAAGTCTGGCCAGGGGTTTATCAATCTTGTTAATTCTTTCAAAGAACCAGCTTCTAGTTTTGTTGATCTGTTCTACTGTTCTTTTGGTTTCTATTTCATTGATTTCTGCTCTGATCTTTATTATTTCTCTTCTCCTGCTGGGTTTAGGTTTTATTTGCTCTTCTTTCTCCTGCTCCTTTAGGTGTAGGGTTAGGTTGTGTATTTGAGACCTTTCTTGTTTCTTGAGAAAGGCTTGTATTGCTATATAATTTCTTCTTAGGACTGCCTTTGCTGCATCCCAAAGATTTTGAACCGTTGTCTTTTCATTTTCATTTTTTTCCATGAATTTTTTAAATTCCTCTTTTTTTTTAAAAAGATTTTATTTATTTATTTGACAGATGGAGACACAGTGAGAGAGGGAACACAAGCAGGGGAGTTGAAGGGGGAAGCAGGCTTCCCACGGAGTGGGGAGCCCGATACGGGGCTCGATCCCAGGACCCTGGGATCACGACCTGAGCCAAAGGCAGACGCTTAATGACTGAGCCACCCATGTGCCCCTAAATTCCTCTTTAATTTCCTGGTTGACCCATTCATTCTTTAGTAGGATGCTCTTTACCCTCCATGTATTTGAGTTCTTTTCAACTTTCCTCCTGTGATTGAGTTCTAGTTTCAAAACATTGTGATCTGAAAATATGCAGGGAATGATCCTAATCTGTTGGTATCGGTTGAGACCTGATTTGTGGCCTAGGATGTGATCTATTCTGGAGAATGTTCCATGGGCACTAGAGAAGAATATGTATTCTGTTGCTTTGGGATGGAATGTTCTGAATAGAAATGTGAAGTCCATTTGGTCCAATGTGTAATTTAAAGTCTTTATTTCTTTGTTGATCTTTTGCTTAGATGATCTGTCCATTTCAGTTAGGGGGGTGTTAAAGTCCCCTACTATTTTTGCATTGTTGTTGTTGTGTTTCTTTGCTTTTGTTATTAATTGCCTCATAAAATTGGGTGCTCCCATGTGAGGGGCATAGATATTTACAATTGTCAGATCTTCTTGTTGGATAGAACCTTTAAGTATGATATAGTGTCCTTCTTCATCTCTTATTATAGTCTTTGGTTTAAAACCTAATTTGTCTGATATAAGGATTGCCACCCCAGCTTTCTTTTGGTGTCCATTAGCATGGTAAATGGTTTTCCATCCCCTCACTTTCAATCTTGAGGAGTCTTTGGGTCTAAAATGAGTCTCTTGCAGACAGCATATCAATGGGTCTTGTTTTTTTTAATCCAATTTGATAGCCTGTGTCTTTTGATTGGGGCATTTAGCCCATTTACAGTCAAGGTAACTATTGAAAGATATGAATTTAGTGCCACCGTATTGCCTGTAAGGTGACTGTTAGTGTATATTGTCTGTGTTCTTTTCTGGTCTATTTTACTTTTAGGCTCTCTCTTTTCTTAGAGGACCCCTTTCAATATTTCTTGTAGGGCTGGCTTCATGTTTGCCAATTCCTTTAGTTTTTGTTTGTCCTGGAAGATTCTTATCTCTCCTTCTATTTTCAATGACAACTTAGCTGAATATAGTATTCTTGGCTGCATATTTTTCTCATTTAGTGCTCTGAAGATATCATGCCTGTCCTTTCTGGCCTGCCAGGTCTCTGTGGATAGGTATGTTGCCAATCAATCTAATGTTTCTACCATTGTAGGTTACAGATCTCTCCTCTCGAGCTGCTTTCAGGATTTTCTCTTTATCTCTGAGACTCGTAAGTTTTACTATTAGATGTCGGGGTGTTGACCTATCTTTATTGATTTTGAGAGGGGTTCTCTGTGCCTCCTGGGTTTTGATGCCTTTTTCCTTCCCCAAATTAGGGAAGTTCTCTGCTATAATTTGCTCCAATATACCTTCTTCCCCTCTCTCTCCTTCTTCTTCTGGGATCCCAATTATTCTAATATTGTTTCATCTTATGGTATCACTTATCTCTCGAATTTTGCCCTCGTGATCCTGTAGTCGTTTATCTCTCTTTTTCTCAGCTTCTTTATTTTCCATCATTTGGTTTTCTGTATCATTGATTCTCTCTTCTGCCTCATTTATCCTAGCAATTAGTGCCCCCATTTTTTATTGCACCTCATTAATAGTCTTTTTGATTTTGACTTGGTTATATTTTAGTTCTTTTATTTCTCCATAAAGGGTTTCTCTAATATCCCCTATGCTTTTTTCAAGCCCAGCTAGTATCTTTAAAATAGTCGTTCTGATCTCTAGTTCTGACATCTTACCAATGTCCGTAGTGATTAGGTCCCTGGCAGTCGGTACTGCCTCTTGTTCTTTTTTTTTGAGGTGATTTTTTCCATCTTGTCATTTTGTACAGAGGACAATAAATGAATGAGAGAACAAAATGCTAACGGGGTCACAACAACCCCAGAAAAATACATACTAAACAAATCACAAGAGCCCTGAAACCGGGGGAAAAGAAAGGGAAAGAAAGAAAAAAGAAAAAAAAAGAAAAAGATTTAAAAAAAAGAATACGATCAAATATGATCAGGCTGGTGCATAGATCAGTGCCACACACTAGATTTTGAGCATATTTTGGTCTGTTAGAAGAAAGTGCCTCCCAAAATTTTAAAGAAAAAATACTTATATATACACAAAAATAACGGTAAATATGATGAAGGGATGGAATATGACTGTAAAGATGAAAATTATAAAAGATGTTATAAAAGGAATTGATAAGAAATTGGTTGAAAAAAGGAAGAAGAGGAATTAAAAAAAAGAGAGAGAAAATGTGATTAGGCAGGAAACTAGAACAAAGCCATACACTAGAGATTTAGGGTATATTTTGGTTTGTTAGATGAAACTGTATCCCAAAATTTTAAAGAGAGAACAACTTATATATATACCAAAAATAAGGTTAACTACTATGAAGGGATAGCATATGACTAAAAATGAAAAATAAAAAAAGATTTTTACAAAAGGGATTGATAAGATGTTGGTTGAAAAAGGGAAAAAGACAAATTAAAAAAAAAGAAGAAGAAAATTAAAAAAAATTAACTTTGCAAGACTAAAGAATCATGGTGAAAAAAACCATGAATTCCATGTGCTGTATTCCCCTAGTGCTGGAGTTCTGCCGTTCTCATTGATGATAAACTTGGTCTTGGTTGGCTGTTCTTGCTGATCTTCTCGGGGAGGGGGCCTGTTGCCTTGGTTCCCAAATGTCTTTGCAGGTCGCAGAATTGCCCCACCCTTGCCAGGGGCCAAGCTAAGTAATCTGCTTGGGTTTGCTCTCAGGAACTTTTGTTCCCTGCAAGTTTTCCGTACAACTTTGTAGGATGAGAGTGAGAGTGAAAATGGTGGCCTCCCAATGTCTGCCCTGGAAGAGCCAAGAACTCGGGGCCCCAACCCTCAGTGCGCCCCCAGAGAAAAGTAGTCAATCACTCCCATCTCCCTGTCTCCGGCCGCACTCCCTGCTCACCCGGCCTGTGACCGAGCATTTCTATCTCTGGCACCTGACCCCGTTTGGAGTCTCCAAACCCAGCAGATCCCTGCGGTGTGCTCCCGCGCTGCTCCTCCCGAGGGAGGAAGGGGAGTCTCCCCGGCTCTGCCGCTTGTGGGGTCCCTGTTGGAGGAGCAGTGGCCCGAGTGGGCCGCGGACCACAGTTTATGGCAACCCCGAGCTGAGAGCCCGCGCCTCGGCTCCGTCTCTGCAGCCAGCTTCCCTGCTCCAATACCTGGAAGCTCTGCCGCACTCAGGCACCCCCGGTTTTTCCGTGACCCCGAGGGTCCTGAGACCACAGTGTCCCAGCGAGTGTTCCACTCCCTCCTTAGCCACTGGAGCGACATCCCTCAGCGGAGCCGACTTCTACAAGTTGTGATTTTGTGTTCTGCTGCTCTATCACATGCCGGTTGCGGCTGACAGAGGCTCCCTCCCCTGCGGTCTATCTTCCTGAATATCACCTTGGATTCACTTCTCTGCACGTCCTACCTTCCAGAAAGTGGTCACTTTTCTGTTCAGAGAGTTGCTGCTATTCTTTTCTTCAATCTGTTGAGTTTGTAGGTGTTCAGAATGGTTTGATCCCTAACCAGCTGAATTCCTGGGACCAGACGAAATTTAGGTCTCCTACTCCTCTGCTATCTTGCTCCTTCCCCCTAAACTCTTGATTTTATTTTATTTTTTATTTTTTTAAAAGATTTTATTTATTTATTTGACAGAGAGAGACACAGTGAGAGAAGGAACACAAGCAGGGGGTGTGGGAGAGGGAGAAGCAGACTTCCCGCGGAGCAGGGAGCCCAATGCGGGGCTCGATCCCAGGACCCTGGGATCATGACCTGAGCCGAAGGCAGACGCTTAACGACTGAGCCACCCATGTGGCCCAAACTCTTGATTTTAAAGGAGCAAATTCTATCATTTGCATTTTGTTTTTTAAAAATAAATAAATCCTTTCCTACCACAAAGTCTTATAGATTTTCTTTTGTATTTTTTTCTAAAAGTATTAAAATGCTGGACCTTTCAAAATATGCCTGGTATTGATTTTCATGTATGATGTGAAATAGGGATTTAATTATCTTCCTCCCATTACCAGCACAATCTGTTGACTCTGTCATTGACATCATATATCACATTATCATGCAGGTATAAGGCTGTTTTAGGGATCTACATTCATTTCTTTCCATTGATTTGTCAAAAAATACCAGTTTTTTTCAAATAATATGACTTTAGAAGTCTTATATCTCTTGGGCATTTCTTCCCATCTTGTTCTTTGCTTCAAACTTAATTTAGGCTTTTTTGACCTTATGAGTTTACATATATGTAATAGTCATGCCTTAATTCCACTTAAAACTCTATTAAAATTATACTGGATTAATAATTAATAATTAATCTGGGAGAATTGACATATTTGTGATATTTAATCTCATGTCCATGAACATTTTATATCTTTCCACTTAGTAATATATTCTTTAATGTCATTCAATAATGTTTTCCAATTTTTCTAGAAAGGTATTATACATTTTGTTATAATTATTGCTGAGGATTTTATAATTTGTTGTTATAATGAATGGTTCTAATGGTTCTTTCATTACAGTATTTAATTAATTATCATGAGGATAATAAATGCCACTTATTTTCATATGCCAATCTTGTTTACAATAACCTTAATGCACCATCTAATTAGTTTAATAGTTTGTAGCTTTGCCTGAATTTTCTTTGTATATCATTCTGTCATTTCTAATTTTTAAAATTCATATTTTTCATTTTTTCTACTTAGTTTCAGTACTAAATATAAGTGATGACTTCTAGCATTCTTGTTCCATTAGTTTAAATGCTTCTAAATGTCATAACTATGCACAATCATTGCTGAAATTTTAATGTCAATTTTTAAAATTTCCTATGTTCTTAACATTTTTAAAATTTTATTTTTCAAATATGAGGACTGAAGTTTTTCAAATATTTCTATGCATCTATTTAGATTATATTTTTTCTCTTGTAATCTATTGATATACATTGCATTAACTGATTTTTCTGATGTTGAATGATCCTCAAATTTCTGAGACAAATTCTACATTGTCAGATTGTATTTATTTGTGCATTAAGGATTTCTCCTGAAACTAGTCTGTAGCACTTTGTTATCTTTTTACTTGGGAAGAGAAGCAGGGAAGGATTTTGGTTACAAATTCAATTGCTAGAATCTCAACTATATTACTCATATTTTCCAGTTCTTCTCAGTTATTGCAGGGCTTCTCAATCTTCATACTGTTGACGTTTTGGGCTGGATAACTTTTTGTTGTTGGAGACTGTCTTATGCTTTGTAGGATGTTGAACAGCATCCCTGGAATCTGCCTAGTAGATGCCAACCCTACCTTGAGTTGTGACAACCAAAAATGTCTCTAGGTATTGCCAAATGTTCACTGGAGGACAAAGTGGCCCCTTGTTGAGGACCATGGCTATGAACCATACAATTATACACCTGACAGCATCAGTGTGAGAATTCAAAGAATTAGTACATGTAAATTGCTCAGATCATTGTCTGGTACACAGAAAATGCTCAATAAATGTTGGTATTCCGATTGTAATTCGTTTTTCAAGATTGAAGTACCTGGGCTTGTCCTCTGGGTGAGAAGAATGTTTTATCTCCCACCATCCCAGTCCCATTTAAAAGTAACTAGATAGGGGAGCTTGGGCAGCTTAGCTGGTTAAGCATCTGCCTTCAGCTCAGGTCATGATCCCAGGGTCCTGGGATGGAGCCCTGCATCGGGCTCCCTGCTCAGTGGGGAGTCTGCTTCTCCCTCTCCCTCTGCCCCTACCCTCCACTTGTGCTCACTTTCTCTTGCTCTCTCTCTCTCTCTTTCATATAAAAAAATAAAGTCTTTAAAAAAAGTAATGGAAGGGGCACCTGGATGGTTAGGTCATTAGGCGTCTGCCTTCGGCTCAGGTCATGATCTCAGGGTCCTGGAATCCAGCCCCACATCAGGCTCCCTGCTCCGCAGGAGGCCTGCTTCTCCCTCTCCCACTCCCCCTGCTTGTGTTCCCTCTCTCACTGTGTGTCTCTCTGTCAAATATAAGTAAAATCTTTAAACAAAAAAAAGTAATGATAGGCAAATTATTGACACTTGACACTTTATTTTTTTCTGGGAGATGGTAGAAAGGAGAACTTGATTTGTGTTTTATCCTTATTTCTTCATATTTACATGTATAGAGCATGTAAAGCTCTCAATTCAAAATGACTGGGGCTGTAATCAGAGTATAGCCAATTGATCCTGGAAAGAATTCTTCCAAAGGGACACCCCTAACAGGAGAGAATTTGGACTTTTAGAAGTATAAACCATGCTGTGGGATCTGTAGAGTGTGACTTATTTTCTTGGAAGGACAGAGGTGAAAATTAAATGTCACATAAATCCTTAGCTGCCAAGGCAATGTCAATTGCATGGTTGCCATTTCCTCATTGTCCTGTATTTTTGGAATTTCATGGATCTCTGTGAAAAATTAGGTTAGTTTAGAAAACTCTGTTATGGACAGGACCTCACTGAACTTGAGAAGTTACATGACAAAGGAGAAACAGTGAGATCATTGAGCCAGGCTTTAGTTTCCTGCTCTGTCCTGTACCTCCGGAACTCTGGAAAAGTACAGAAACGTTGTGAACCTCTGTTTCCTCAGCTGTGAAAGGGGGCAAGAACCAAAGTGCTTTTACTTCTGAAAATTCTGCCTGGATGACAGGGTAATGGACGAAAGGATAACATTCCGTCTGTCTGAGAGGATAGAATTAGATCATCAGAAGGACACCTCCTGGTGCTAGTGTCTTTTGCCTTGTCAGGTGGTGATCAGGGAAAGGGGTTATGGAAACCAGTGCCCTGGGTGCCAGCTGGCTTTGCTGCATTCTGGTGACCTTGGTCATCTCCACCTCTCTGTGCCCCAGCTTCAGCTCTGTCCAGTGGAGGCACTCTTAGTTCCCATCTGTCAGTGCTATTGTGAAGATCCGATGGTTAGCGTAAGTCCGTTGCCTAAGTCCCCAGAACAGTGCCCAAGAAACCTAAGTGCTCAATAAATTAGCTTCTATCATTATAGTTATTGTTGTTTCTGTTGTCACTGCTGTCAGCTGTGGGCTTGTCTGCTTCCATATCCACACTCCTACAAGGGTAGGGTGTGCCTTCTTAACAGTTACAAATTGCATTTGTGAAGGATCTTTACTCTGGTTTCAAATTGGAACAACTTGCTTTCCCAAGGGACAGTAGCCATTGTGTGGCCTCCCTTTGGAAAATAAAGAGCAGACATCACCAGCCTCTGAGATGCAGGAAAACAGAGAAGGGCTTTCAGGTCCCATTTCCCTGAGATTACACTGGTGAGACAAAGTGGCTTGCTGGTTCCCATTCTGTTCTCTGTGTCATTCCCCAACAGGGGGTAGGAAAACTGCAGGAGCAGGAAGCCAGCAGAGCTACACACTGTCAGCCTGGGAAGACCGATGGTTTCCTTTTCACATTCCAAAAGTGCAGGCTGTCTCCCTCCCAGATGGACCATGCAGCCCCTACTAATTTCCAGGGCTTCAGGACAATGCCTGCATGTGACTCAGGGAGAGCCTCAGAGAGTGGTTGAGCAGTGGAAACCTGAGGTCTGCAGCTATCCAGACAGAAGTCAGAGTGGAAACCTGCAGTGTTCTGCTTGGGGGAGGAGAGCCAGAGCTCCCCTTCTTCTTGGGACTCCTTCTTGGGACTCCTCCTACCTGCATGCTAGGGGCTGGGGAGAACAGCGCTTTACGGACACAGTGTGAAGTCCTGAGCACAACACTTTGGAATTGCAAGGGCTTTGGTCAGATTTCTGTAGATCTTCGGGGGTAATCGCCTAATAAGAATTATATTTTCAACTTGCGAGTCTGAGTGTGCTGCTTAAGTAAGAAGCATCAATGTACACAGTGGACCTTTCTAAGTGGAAGCTACCATGTAGTGAAAAGGATCTATACACCATAACAAGAAAACAAATGAAACAGCCTTTTTTTAAATTTTTATTTTATTATGTTATGTTAGTCACCACACAGTACATCATTAGTTTTTGATGTAGTGTTCCATGATTCATTGTTTGCGTCTAACACCCAGTGCTCCATGCAGTACGTGCCCTCCTTAATACCCATCACCGGGCTAACCCATCCCCCCACCCCCTCCCCTCTAAAACCCTGTTCGTTTTCTCAGAGTCCATAGCCTCTCATGATTTGTCTCCCCCTTTTCTTTCTCTTTATCTTTAAGAGAATGATGACTGAATTCATCATAATAATGATCATTAAATGCAAATTACGGAGGCATTTCCTAGGGAAACAGTATGTGTATGCAGGCATCTGGTGAAAACAGTAAGCTAAACATACAGTAATGACACCAGGCATCAGAATACCTGGGACCTGTATCTTCCACCTCCAAGGTTTTCCTTACTCCAGTATCCCTCTCCATACAAATAAGGGGTGATATCTGTGTAATGTTTCTTGTAAGATAGTCTTGAGACCTAAACCAATGAACCAGTATGAGATGCTTAAAAAGTAGTCCCTTGCATGAACTATTTTCTATGATTATCCTAGACAACTATTTGCTGGTGGCTCAAGTGCTTACATTCAAAACTAGCAATGAAGCAGATCACCTGCTTCCCAACTGTGGACTTTTTTGACATGCCTCCCCCAAAGGTTTACATTATGGTCTTCAGCACTACAAAGGCCATGCTAGTCTCATGAAATGGGCTTATTTCCATAAAGTGTATAACAGATTCAATACATCCATGGGTTCACTTTGCTATTATAAAGAATTTGGGCACTCTTGGGATTTTCAGTAATTTAATCTGTGGCAAATTCACCACAGGCCTCTCCTCTCTTCACACCTTGGTTCGTTATCTTTACATTTATTTTTGTTTATTCAGGTGTTGGATGCAAATCTTTAATAGGCTCGCTAAACAGATTTTTCCTGAATTGAAATCCTTGCTCCTCATGAGGAAAATTTCTAAAGAGACCTGAGGCAATTTACCCAACCAAATCCTCCTTAATCCTAACACATTTCTTAATGTGGTTGTATTTAATTTGAGTCTTCACATTCAGAGTACTGCCAAGCTCATAATTTTGTGACTTGTCTTCTAAAGTGCCCCCCTTGAGAACTATCCAGCCCTTTCTTGTACATTGCCATGTGTTCTCTCACTTTTGCAAGGGTGGAATCTATTCTTCCCTAAACCCCTGACACTCTGACTATGTGTGCCCTTCACTCAGATTATATCAGAGAATATGTATTTAGTCATTTTTCCTGAAAGGACAGAGACTCTAGTTTAACCTTTACCATTAGATAATGTCCCTTACATAAAGAGGGTTACTGATCATTTGTTGAATGAATTAATGACTGAATAAAGGATTGCTAGTTACATTTTTCTGGTTGCTCTGTGTGTCCATTTAAGTCCATAGAGAGGCAAACACCAAGACAGAATTGCACATGCAAGGGACTGACCAGGAAAAATTATGAGTGATAAAAGTAAGGCATCAAGGGTAGGCAGGAACAGTAGTCAGACCATGATGGTGGCCGCACGCCCGTGCAAGGGGAGGGAAGAAGGGGTAGAATAGGAAGAGCCTCAGAACACAAGATGGTGGTCTGAATTCCTGAGCCAGTGGCAGTCATCAGAAGAGTCCCACATCAGGAGAGATAGGTCAGAACCAGTGTCCCTATCAGGTTCAGTCATTGGCTAGGGTCACCCAGAGGAAAGCATAGCCTCAGCATTCCTCATGGCTACAGAAGGGTGACAGCTTGGCCAACCACTCTCCCTGTAACTGGTGCTTTTGGAGGAAGACCTGAGCAGAGGGACTCCATGGCCACCAAAGCACATCCCTGGTGCCACACAGACCCATTTCTCCATGCAAATTTACAAGCCCCTACTGTAACAGGAGACAATTTGAACCTGTGCCCAGTAGTCCATGGATGTCTGGTCATTCCCTTTTCCCTAGTGCACAGTCACCCTATACATATTTATGGGAGCCTTGGGGGAAGGACTGGAGAAACTATTATAGGAAACACTTGTTAGAGCATCACTAAGCTCTCCCTACTGGGGACTCAGCCACCTCCTCGTTGCATTGGTTCTGGGCCAGAAATTGGCCTCAGGGCCTAGATCTGAGCAAAGGATCCTAACTTTTATGGGAGGGACGGCCTCCATCTGCTCCTCCATTCTTGCTTTGCTGATGTTATTTGTTTATGGATGTTAACACATTCTTGTTGACTGCCCATCCATTTCCCCCCACCCCTGCCAAGGGATTCTGTGTCCTGTTAACCATTCCCACGACTGCAGATTAAGCTCCCATAGTTGCCACTTTGGCCTTCACACTTAATAGTGATTGCATTCTTTTTGCTTTTGTAAGTAAAGGCTACCACCTGCCTCCCTTACTCCACATCCTCATAATTCCCACAATATTAACAATCCCAGCTCTGAGATCACCTGCCCTACTCTCAGCCCTGGCCTATGAAGGGAAGTCACCATTGCATGTCCCAGTGAAGCTCTCAGGAGTTCAACCCTGATGGCCATGGTATACCCTATAATCCCCTCTGTGGAATGTAATTCTTTGCTGGGTCTTGTGGCCTTACATAGTATATTGATTCAGCATGCCTACTTCTTCCATCCCCTTTATTTCTTCTTCTACCATCTGCCGGGGCAACTCAGGCATTTCCACTCTGTCAACTTGGGCCAATTTAGTAGCGAATTTGCCTTATTTCCCTGGGGTCTTTGCCAAGATGTTAAATTCCAAGTCCTGAAAAAGTGCCCCCAATTCAAAACTTCTTACCTATCAATTCTTATATTCTGTTGCCATGAGGAAGCATACTCCAAGCCCAATCCACAGTGGTATCCAACCAGTTCCTGCTGGTTGGCACTGGCTAATTCTTGTACCTACCTTGGCATATAATCTTCTTCCTCCTATATCAGACTGAGCATATCTCTAGCTAACTTGTGTCACAATTTAACCTTAGTTATGGATCTGGCAGCAGGGGAGGGAGGTGGGGACTCTGCCAAAGTGGGAGAGGACCTATGGGGAAGAGGTTCCTGTAGCACCAGCCAGCCCAGTGGAACTGTTAGCTCGTATTAGGAACTAGCAGGCTATTCCAAAGCTTTGAGGCTTCAGGAGGTTCTGCAGAGCCAGCATCCTCAGGGCATCTGCCTACATATCCCCATTCCAAGTTTCAGGGACCAAGGATTTTGTATACAAGGCCCTGATCTTAGCATAACAGGCCTGCTGTGGCTGAGCATTTAAGTGTGAATGTTGCTTTGTGACTTCAAATGTTGAATCTTCTCCTCAGCTCTCTGTGGTTCCAGTGCAGGATATAAGAACTTCTTTACAAGCTATGAAGGAGCTCCTCTGGCTTCACATGTTGCTCTGTTTGTTAATAGTTTTTCATTATCCCTCTGTAGGGCATCAATACAACTTAGCCATAACCATTCAATCCACCATCCTTATAAACATCATGTATGCCATATTTTTCCAATACTTGAAACACCCCATTTGCAAGCAGGGTCTCCTCCACCATGCTATAGTTCCATGTCACCACCAGTGAAATATTCAGCAGCCGACCTGCCACATTATACCAGGCACTATCTGTGCCCATGTACCACTAAGGGTAACATGCCCCTCATCAGCCAGACAGTGCCTTGGGCAGTCACCAGTCCCCATCTCATCACCTGTTTCCTCGGACCATTCCTGGTCTATTTGTGTTTAGTCACGTTCTCTTGAGAAGCAGACTCCAAAACAAGACCAAAATATTTGTTGATGGAGACACCTGTGAAGGGTAAAGGGGAGGAAGCAGGCGTGGGCAGGTAGAGCCTTCTGACTTGATACAGGGGTGATATCTATGAAGAGAAGGAGAAGGGAAGAGATTAGGTAGGAGGGATTTCAGACTGTAGTGCCATTTCTGAAAGTTTTACAGAGCCAGATGGAGCCTTCCAACCACTGTTGCCCACTGGAGGCATCCCAAAGTTCAGAAGTGGTATGAATGGCTGTGAGCAGCCCTGGGAAGACATGGCCTCAGCACAAATGTGGTGGATCAGAGCTGCACCAGCTGAGGCTGCCATTCAACTATTTCTCCCCAATATGAATGACGTGAGCAGCACATTTTCATGGATGCCTCATCTATTCTCCAGAATTTCACTGGAAGCAAACAAAGATGATCAGATAAGCTAAGATGCTATTTTACTTTTACAACAGAGTGCTGGTCCTACTGATGCATCTCAAGATGATTTCGTCGTACACACTCCAGAGCAGCACCTGCCCCAAGTGACCTGACCCTTTATAGAGCTTTTAATTATGCAAGCAGATTGTGTTTGCCTACTTCATGCATGGAAAGGCATGGTAATGGGAGGAGAAGAGGGGAGGGTAAATGCAAAGAAATTAAATGTATTTATGTAGATGTGAAAGCCAAATCTGGCCACAGAATATTGATGTTGAGGTGGCAGGAGTTCATCTCAAGACCTGTTAAACAAGAAGGAAATTTTGTCTCTTCTCTACTTACACATTATGACATAATGACTGAGAAATTTCAAAAAAGGAAAAGTAAGATGCATTGAAGAGGTACCACGTGCCAGGGATGAGGCTGGCTGGTTCTGTAAGCATTTTTACCTTCAAATCCCCTAACAAGCCTAGGAAGTAGGTGCATCATTTAAAACATGAGGGTATTGAGACTCAAAGGTGAAATGATCTGTCTGATCTCCTATAGCATGGAAATGGCAATATGCAAAGGACCAAACAACTTATTTTTTGTTGGTGTTCATATACACACAATTAAAAAAATTATAAATATACTTAGTTACAATCATAAAATGTGAAAGCTTACAGAGCATAAGAGATCATTCTACAGATCAGGAGTTGAAAAAGTTGTTTTGTAAAGGGCCAGATAAAAATATTTTAGCCTTTGTGGGACAGACAGTCTCTATCACAACTACTCAGCTCTGCTGTTGTCTGGCCAAAGCAGCCATGGACAATATGTAAATGAATGGACATGGCTACACTCCAATAAAACTGTTTACAAAACTAGGCAGTGGGCTGGATTTGGCCCATGGGCCATAGTTTGCTGACTTCTGCTTTAGATAACAGAACACCTGGCTCAGTGATTTTCAGTAACTTGCCTATGGTCATAGAGTAATTACTGGCAGAGCCAATCCAAAAATTAAGGTTCTTTTCTCCCAGCATATAACAATTCCAATGCACTAACCTTCTCTTCTAGGATCTTCACTGATTCCGTGACAGGAAAACCAGATACCTACTGAAGGAGAGAAGGACATGAGCATGAAAAGTAGGCTTAGAGGGTCTTGGATGCCCCACTCTCCAGGCACCAAAGAGACACTGCAGGTTACAAAAGTTGGGCAATGATGGATTGGGGATTCCAGATGTAGGAGGTTACATTCAGAGGTGACTGCAGTGTTCCTGAACTGGGAGGGATTGAGAAGGGCTTCTATGGTAAGCCTCAGTGCAGGCTCTGGGCAGCACAGCAGAGGAGAAGACTATGAGACTTGCTGACTAAAGAGCAGGGAGACATGGCCCATGTGGGGAGAGTGGCAAGCAGCAGGGCGGGCACGGTGTCATTAGAGAATCATGGCCGCATGTCTGCGTGACTGATGCAATGACAGCTCTATAAACAAAGTAGGAAATTAAAAATTGCTAAGCTGGAGGAAAGATATATCATGCAATTGGTTTATCTTAAGGGATCATAGAGGTCTTGCTTTAAATGCCCAAGAAACTAGAATTGATGGCTGCCTGTCAGGGAGAGTTTGATGCTACAGATATAGCTAGGGGAGCCAGATGCTCTGGTGCCAATCGAAGGGGAGAGGGTCGATCAGATGGACCCAAAGACAGGGCCATGGACAAGCTGGCAAGGAGCAAGAGAGTGTCAGTCAGGGAGTCAGATGGAAAACCAGGAGGGGCCAGTGTAGAGGAAGCTAGGGGAAGGTCGGTTTGCAGTTCTTTGTGCCTCTGAAGAAGAGCCCTTCCTCCAAATCCCCACCTCCCTCCCCAACCCCCCATGGAGTCCAGGCTCACCCCTCAGCTTTAGCTGCACACCAGGGGGTTGCCTGCTCCCTCTTTACCTCCACTGAGCTAAGCATTATTTCTCTGTGGCCCCCAGCCACCGGGGACCCTGTCAAACAGGGCTCAGCTCTCTATTGGGTTTGTCTGTATGCTTCTCCATCCCCTTTATTGAACTCAGGATTCTCTGAGGGCAGGAGTTTGTCTGCTGCTTCTATATTCTAAGCCCCAGGAATATATCATTGTGTTTGGCACATAGTAGGTGCTCAAAGCATATTTGTTCATGGGTTGTATGAGCAAAGGAAGTGCCAACCATGTCAGAAGCTGCAGAATCTTTTGAAAGGATGACAGCTAGGAAAATGGTTAAGGATCTGACCATAAAGCAATCCTTCATGACCTATTTGAATGACTGGAACATAAACCCAGATTACAGAGAACTCAGGAATGAGCAGATGAGGATGTTGAGAGCAGAGGGGAAAGTATGTAAATCATTCCGTTGTCCGCTCCACTGCTACTGGGTAACAGATTGCCCCAAACGCAGTGGTTTAAACAACAATATCCTCAACCAGCCTTTTGGGAAGGGAAGGGGTGTGGTGGGAAACAGCCATCTCTCCTTCACATGGCATCAGCTGGGGAGATTCCAATGGCACAGGAGGAACCACTTCCAGGACAGCTCACTGCCTTGTCTCAGAGCCAGCTGGGGCCTTCGTCGCCCTCCACAAGGGATTCTTCATGGGCTGCGTGGACTTCCGTCCGCAAGATGGCTGCAAGGTCAAAGCTGCAAGGCCTTTTCTGATGGAGACTGGGAAGTTCCAGACAGTCACTTTCACTGCAGTCCGTTGGCCCAGCAAGTGCCTGGGACATCCAAGATTGAAAGGCAGGAGAAATTGACTTGCCTCCCAGTGGGAGGAAAAGCCAGGGGCCTGTGGCCCTCTGTATCTTGCCACACCTGCCCAAGTTCCTCATTTTACAGCTGAACACGCGAAGGCTTTGAGAGGCAGAGTATTTGCACAATTTCACCAGTGAGTTAGTAGATTTCCCACTTCTCATTTCGGCTAGACCCCAGTGCCTGCTTCTAAGTTACTGTGTGGTGGTCCACGGCAAGTCATCAGGAGCATCCTTTAAGAGCACATGGCCATATTCAGAGAGAAAACAAAATATTGTCTGCAAATACTTTGGGGGGGGCAAGGGGAAGGATGAAACAGATTACCTACACTTGGTCATGAAAGGTTTCATTTCTAAACTGAAGAAAAAAATTGCAGGTTTCAATAATACTAGTATTTTTGCAGACTTGCTATGTGCCAGGCATTGTTTTAAGTAACATGCCTCCTTTTGAGGGAGGTAATAATTTTACTCTGAGATTCAAGATGAGGAAGGAGATCCAGGGAAATTAAACAATGCATCCTGGGTCACCCAGCTGTAAGTGGTAGAGCTGGTGTCTTAGTCAATCTGAGCTGCTGTAACAGAATACCATAGTCTGGGTGGCTTAAACAACAAGAATTTCTCACAGTTCTGGAGGCTGGGAAGTCTAAAATCAAGCCACCTGCAGATCCAGTGTCTAATGAAAGCCTGTTTTCTGGTTTGCAGATGGGAGTTTTCTCATTTTATCATACACATATATATATATATAGAGAGAGAGAGACAGAGAGACAGAGTGTGTGTAATATTATAAATTAATAAATCTGTATGCCTTTTCTCCTATTAATCTGCCCATTGTTGGTTTATTTCATAGACCTAGTTGTTAAATTTAGATAGGCTTGATTTTCATCACACTCCTTGTGGCTCCAGGGTGCATAACAGAAATATGGCTGTGAGTCTTCAGATGGAAGTCAGCTCAGACACTGTGTTGCACGGTTGCCGTACAACATAGCTGGTTCTTGGTCAAGTCTGGAGGGAGAAGCAGATGGTTAGCTTCATGAGGGTAGGAGCAAGCACAGCTGTTCTTATGGTATCCTGAGCACCAAGTATAGTTCTGGGTCCTGGGATATGAGATGTGGATATAAGTCCTTGTTGCATAAATGAGCATATAGATGAGTGATTATCGAACAGCATAATATTTAATATAATAGAGATACAAACAGTGTAATAAAACCACAGAAGAGGCTGTAATTCATTTCCCAGGGGAAAGGCAGGGTAGACCTACTAAAATAAAGTAAATTTTAAGCTGGATCTTGAAGAATGAAGATGTATTAATGAAATGAGAATCATATTCTAGAAACTCATTCTAATATTCTTTATAAGCATGTGCATCTTAGAACTAGAAAGTGAGGAAGAATAAGGTCTAGGGTGACTTATGTCTACTCAGTATGAACATTTGCAGAGTGATCTCTTTTACTCCTCATTACAGCCCTTCGGGATGGGTTTTGTGATCATTCCAGTTTTGACAATAGGGATGAAACTACTTCCCCGAAGTTGTACCATTAGTGCAGAGCCGAGCTGACTTTTGAGCTAGCTGGGTCTAAAGACTCTAAAAGCAAGATCCACAGGCTCGGATGGTTCAAGTTACGGCATCAAGGGGTTCATGTTGGGACATGGAGAGGGACAAATGGAGACAGACAAGTCATCATCACCCTGTAGAAGATCAGAAGTGCTATATCCCTTGAAGATTTCTTCTAATGAATCACAAAATGGGAGATTCTCTCTGGAATCATTCCTGTGAGATCAAGAGTCTAATACTACTTCAAACACTTGTATAAGATAGAAGCCATTTGTATCATGCATCAGTGGGTTGGTTGGCCTTCAAGTACCTGGACACTACCAGAATTCCCATAGCAACCCTCCATGGCTGGTTTAAGCAAAGTTTATGGTGCCTTGGACACAGCTACCTCTTAAAGATCACTGGCTGAAGACAGATTAGAGAATGCCATGCTAGTCTTCCAAACACAGCCAGCCCACCTGCCTCTCTGATAAGCAGCAACCAAACAGCAAGACCTTAATCTGCTTAATTTTTTTTTTTTTTTTTTTTTTGGCCTAAACAGACCTGACTGACTGGCATTTGACTTCAAGGAATATTGGAAAGTAATGGCCATGTTTACCTGCCCTTCAGACCACAGCAATTGGGAACACCATATATTTCACATCTGTGGAAATCAACAAGTCTCATGGGTAATGTGGCAAGTGATTGAAAAGCCAATCTTATGTCTGTGGGAGGCTGTCACAGGTTCCTGGCGGGGATCCTCTAACACCAGTCTTTGACTACAGCATTCCATCTGACCTGCCCACATCCTATAATTTCACCTGGCCACATTTGTCATGATTCTTCCATTCCTCTTTACTGATGGGTGATACTAGCAGCACACCTATTAGAATCAGGCATCCTGTTGTTCATGAGTGCTGGCTTTCATTTCCATCGCTGCTCCAGATACCCCATGCACCTGAGATCACAGAGGGAGTTATTCCAACTGTTGTGTGAATAAGGACCATGGGGCCCCACAGTGTTAGGGAGCCTCATCTTCTCTAAAACTGCCCTCTATATCCCAGGAGAGTAGCAAAATCAAACTTTTTTCTTGTTTCTGACATGGATGGGCTTAGCCTGATCCAGGAAACTGGTCTTATCCCTTTATTTTATTGGTATCTGATTTCCACCCAATCTAGAAGTGTACATCTCCAAGGGTAAGGTACCCTGCCACATATGGATGATCTAAGGACAAGAGCTGGACTCCTGATTGTTTATCACCTCATCATCACTTCCTTATAAAAGTCTGAGGAGGGGGACCAGGGCTTGCATAACTCTGTGTCTCCAGAGTCTAGTACAGAGTCTTGTACTCAGTGCATGGCCAAGAAATGTTGAATGGGAATTAATGACTGACTCCATGTTTCCTCAGTACACATAAAAAAATTAATTAAGATTCTGATATGAGTGTCATGATATGGGCCAAAAGATTGTGTCTACTCCCATCAGGACTGAGTATTGACCTCTTTTTCCTCGAAATGATAGTCTAGCCAACCTTCAGGCAACCTTAAATTGTCTTATCTGGATTTCCAGCAAGTGCAAATCTGTACCACCCGGCACTTTTAATCTCTGCATTTATGAATTCCTTCCATCCATGTATATATCAATAGACATCGTCCTATTTCTTCATATCTGTCTCCATTGAGTTGTATATTCCTTTCCACATTTTCCTGGCTTATATGTTTCTACTTTGGGAACTTCAAAAATTTTAGGGATGGAAAAGATACAATGGAAAAACAAAATTAAACAGAAACTCCCCTTGACTTTCAGAGTCAGGTATAGGTACATTTAAATTCCACCTTTGTCATTTGCCAGCTGTGTGAGCTTGGGAAAATTACTTGACTACACCGAGTGCTTTTCCTCATGTGAAAATGATCACATTGATCCCTACAAGATAAAGTATGTTAAGCACTTAACCTAGTGTTTAGCACGCTGTGGGTTTTCCGCATTTCTATGGCCTCCTTTCTCCTTTTTTTTTTTTTTTTTTTCTTAAGAAAGGCTGGGCAGGAATCCATTCACTGAAAGTATACTGATGCATCCACTTAACAGGTATATTTTAACACCTCTGGCGTTCATGGCACCTGTCCAGGCACTGGGATATAATAACATGCAGGTGGAGCCAGTCCTTGCCTTCCTGGAGACCACAGATGATGTTCAGTCACCCATCAAACAAATGAGAACCAAGTGTCCTCAATGCCAGAACAGTGGGAGAATACAGATCTTCAGAGTCTCTTCCCACCTGAGTTTCCCTCAAAGAACTCCTGACGAGGAAAGATGAATTTCAGGATGAATAAATGGCACTTAGTGTGAATCAAAGTCCCTTTGTCCAAAACATTGCAGTGCACTGGGATAAAGGAGCCTGTCCAAGGTAACCTCCTGGCCTATGGCCAGCACTGGACCCACCTCCTCATGAGAGGAGGCTGGACAAGCGTCTGAAGGCCAGTCCCTCGATCTTCAACCAATATAAATATTATCATGCCACTGACATAAAAATGAAACTCTTTGCTTAATCGACTTCCTCTCAATAATAAACCACCTCACCCCGAGGTCTGGCATGTACGTGTGTCCACACAGACACGGAGGTGTGGTCAGCACTAATGCAGAGACTCGAAAGGAATTTTCTCTACCAGGAAATGATCTCCATACATGTCTTAGAAAGTTCTGGTTTCTTCATGTGCAACCTTGGGAGGAATTCTGGGGTTATCCAGTCCAGTTCCTCACCCAAGGGACAACAGGCATCACCTGCAAAAGGGAAGCAGATGTGGATGAAGCTGGGAGTCCTGCGAGATACACTTGTGGTTTGATGTCCTTTTCTGAATTACTTTTCTGTCCTGTAGCTGGAATAACCCCCACTTCAATCTTTGCTTTTGGTCTCTCACAGTTTTGGGTCTTTAACTTCTAATGCACTCTGAATTAAACAGTAATCCCTAAGGTCCTGCCTGGGAATGAAAGCTGGTTGGTGAAACTAAGTTAAGTGATAATGTTCAAACACCGACCATGGGGATCTATGTAAGGAGAGAAAGCAAGCTTGTCTTTGCCACATCTCTGTGGAAACAGCATATGTTGTAGTACAAGTATGGGCCTTGGGGTCAGATAAATAGGAGTTGATTTTGCCTCCTGTTGTATGACTTGGTCAATAATTTAAATTCTCTAAATCGTGGGTCTTCTTTTGGAAGAGGAGACTGCACTCAGCTCTTGAGGTTGTTGAGAGATTTCAGTAAAATAAGGTAAACCCTTAAACCACAGTGGCTGCTTATGAATGTGGTGTCTTTTCTCCCTCTTCTCCATCTGTTGGCTTCCTCAACTGTCTCTGAGTGCACGTGTATATACATTTTTCCCTTTCCTCACAAACCCAGCACATTTGAAGGAAAGGGTGCTTCCTCAGGCATAAGCCATTTACACTGTGCATAAAAGTTCCCAGCATGCAGCCCCTGCAGAGCAAATCGTCCTCCTGAGTTTGAAAACAGCTTCATGTGACAGGTGTGCCTGGGTTGGCTTTCAGAAATCTGATGGCCATGAGCAGGAAATGACCAGCTTCCATTGCTTCTGCTCCCTGTCTCCTGTCAGGATTTCCCCATTCAGATTTCCCCATACCTGCAATTAGCAACTGGTGGCCTTTAAAAGCTCTTCACCCCACCAGGCTTTTACCTGTCTCTCACGGGGCACTTAATTACACCTTGATTCTAACAAACCTGGAATTACTCCATTTTATCTAGTTGCAAGGTGACGGCGAGGATACGAGAACAGAAAAAGCCAACCACCACATCATCCATTATGTTTGGGGCCAGCTTGAGTGTCTGACTGAGTCCTCAGCCATACTGTACATTCCCAACATGAGCACCAACTGGACCTTAGTCTGTGTGTGTTTTTGTTTTATTTTACTATTCAGTTTATTGTATCTGTCATTATGAAAATGCCTGTCCATGATGGGTGTGTTAGTCTCATACTGATGTTTTATTATGCTTCTTCCCCAAGTCAATTTCAGATGAGCTGGATTCTAGTATTGGAAGTTAAAGTGTACATTTTAAATATAATGGTATTACTTCAGTGCATCCCTCAATTCTCAACATTAGCAATACGGTAGTATGTGAACAATCCTTTATCTATACCTAGTGTGATTATCCATATAAACAGTGATCCGTATATATACTTATGAACCAGCCTGGTAGCCTCCATCTCTCCATGGGCTTCTTTCCCATAGCTAGTATCAGTGCATCACAGAATGCCAAATTAAAAAGGTGATCTTCAGAGACTGTTACTGTTCTCTGTCATCATGGAAGATGTGTCAAAGTTTGCTAGAAGGAAACTAATGTTATCAGGGAGGAAATGATGAGTCTGCTCAACATGCATGCGACAAATATGTATTGAGTCTTACACTTGTCCCATAGTCCAAGCTACCCTCATCTTTTTATCCAGGTTATTGCAACTGCTCCCTCACCAGTCTCCCTTCATAGAGAGCCTGCTCCCAGCTTATAACCAGGGGGATCTTTTGGAAATGTAAATTTAATTATAGCCCCACAATCTAACACCTGCCTACCAACCCCAATTATGACCCAAAAGCCCTACACTATCTGGTTGCTGCCTTTATTACAGACTCCTCTCACGCCAACTGCCCCCTGCTCTTGATATCCAGCCAGACTTTCTTCAGCTCTCACTAGAAGCCCCCCTTCTTAGGATACCTGGCCTCAGAGCCCAGGTCAGGTGCCATTATTGAAAGCCTATAGGTTTGATGGCACCACAATCCTCACACATTTCAAACACATTTTCCAGTTTCAACTATGTTTTCACTTGCGTGATTACTTTTACCAGGCTCTCCTAGTAGCATATTGCTGCCTTTGTTAGCCATTGCTTCCCAAACATGTAGTATATTGAATGAAATGCAATAGATACTCAATGGAATTTTGACAAGGGGTGAGCCCTGTGCCATGTAAGGATGGTAGTCACAATAATAGCCACATTCAGTAATTTTGATCCAATGAGTAGATGTATTACGGATAACGGGAGACAATTTTCTCCATATTGGAGAAGAGAACTATAAACCAGGAGAGAAAGAAAGCTAAATTAAAATCCGTTGGTACTTAATTGGAGTTTTTGTACTGAACTCATGCTTTCAAATAGAGACAGATAAACAGAAAAAGATCTATGTCAATATGCATATGGGTATACATATACTTATTCCTTAGTTCCATCCACTGAGAGAACCTGGGATCCTTAGCATGTACACCCAGCACGCAGATCTTGGCTTCTACATACCATTTTCCAAAGAAAGGAGCCAATGCTTATTTGAAAATATCTGACTTCATGTCTGGGCCAGAGAAAGTATAATATGAAGCATCTTGTTATGTGATAAAATAAGAAAGTGTTTGGGCAATGATAAGGGCATGTCAAAGGACATAGAAGACAACTGGGTGGGGATCCCATTGGCCAAATCTAGAAGATCTTGAGCATCAATACAATAATGATAGTAAAGAATTATAACTTATTGAATAAACTGTGAAACCATGAGTGCATACTGTAAGAATATACACATGATATATAAATGAAAAATAAAAGTTTGATAGAAATGGAATAGTTTCAAAATAAACCCCCACAATATTACTTGTTAAATTTCAAAGGAGAAAAGGTGGTTTTACAGTGGAGAAGCACATCAGAGACTGACTTAATCAGAAAATCAAAATTACATAATTATAATGGGAAAATTAAAGCTGTGTGTCACTTGATAGCATGCAATGAGAACATACTATTGATTCTATGATATTTTTGCCAAAAAATACATAATCCAAATCATAATAAGCTTCATACTAAACCAAACTGAAAGGCATCCTACAAAATAGCTTACCTGTAACCTTCAAAAATGTCAACGTTAAGAAATTCAAGCAAAGACTGAGGAACTCTCATCAGTTGATGGAAACTAATAAGAAGTGACAATTGAATGCAAGTCCTCATTACCACCTGGATCCTTTTGTTATAAGGAGCAGTTGGAAACATTTGTGTACCTTGTGAACATTAGATGATGGTAATGATCATTGTTAATTTCCTCATTTGAATGTTTGTGTTGTGATTCTTTAGAGACTGTCCCTCTGGGTAGGATAAAGTATTTAGCCATGATAGAGCACCATGCCAACAACTTCTTATCAAATAGGTCAAGGAAAAAGTTATACTGTCACGTTTGTTAGTTTGAGATTGTTTCAAAAGAAAAATAAATAAATAAGACACCCCAAACAAGGCAAAAGAAAGAAGGTAAGAAAGAAGGAAGGAAGGAAGGAAAGATGGAAGGAAGGAAGGAGGGAAGGGTAAGTCAATAAAGGCAGGGGGACAGCTCTAGATCAGAGCTTGACAAACCCATGCGTCAAATCCAACCCGCCACCTGTTTATTTTATTCTATTTTTTAATGGCCTATGATCTAAGAATAATTTTTTACATATTTTTATGGTTGAAAAAATCAAAATAATGATACTATTTTGTGATACATGAAAATTATATGAAATTCACACTCCAGTGTCCATAAATAGTTTTTTGGGACATAGCCATGCTCACTTACTTTTGTGTTACCTGTGACTGCTTTCATACCACAGGACAGTTTGCGTGGTTGTGACAGAGACTGTGTTTCATGCTCTCAATTCTTCACCACTCGGCACACAATTAATTGCAATGACAGGGCTCTGAGTTCCATGTGTATTGCCATACTATTTTATTAATTCTCAGTGTGTACCCATCTTGTTGAAACAAGAAAAGGAGAGAAAAAATGGACTCCCAACCTTGATCTTTTAAACCATAATGGAGTGTGGATTATTTTATTATCAAATTAGATGTCAAAACATCATGTTTCTTATGTAATGACAGTATACCTAGGCTAAAAGAATACAATAAACATTAACATTATCGGACCAAACACTCATTATCATATTTCAACTCACAGGAAAGCAACAATCAGAAAAATTAGAACATTTGAAACTGAGGATTCCATCAAAGCAAAACATTCTTCACAAAAATAATAAATGAAAATGAGGTTTTACAAATCTAAATTTTTGAGTGTCACAGTTATTAGCTAGGCAACAAAAAATTTACCAGTTATGAGTTAATTAAATTGTGTTTGAAGGCAGTTCCTGAAGACATAGATCCAGAGAAAATAAATTTCAGACCATTGGCCTTTCATGGGAAAAGTTGAGAGAGTTAAGAACTTTATAAGTGATGTCAATGAGCAGGTAGTTAAATGCTTGCAGGTGGTTTCCTGGGCTCTTGATGAGTCTACAGACATTAAGTCTACACACATTATCAGACTGCCTGGTAGTTGTTTATTTGAGGAGTCAGTGCCAAGTTCACCTGTTGAAGAATTAGCCCCAGTCATTTAGTCTGTGTGGCTGAACTGCTGGTGAGAGCATTTTTGGAGAAATAGAGAAAACACTAACTCAGTACAAGCTGAAGTGGAATCTGCTACGAATTGCTATACCTGATGGAGACAAAAGTACATGTGAAACAGACACAGGTTTACTTGGGCAAATTTCCAAAGCTGGGGGAAATTTATGGTATTAAAGTCCGTGGTTAATCCTTGCATTAGCCATCAGAAGGTACTCTGTGGAAAATAGTTGAACCTATCACATGTCATCAAATTAATAATGTCAACAGTGTACTTCATTTGCTCTCGAGGACTTACTTCACTGTCATTAGTTCTGTGATTACTTTTCAGTAGTAATAAAAGATGAATATCCTGAATTTATCACATGGAGGTTCATTGGCTTAAAGTTTTATTATAATTGTTCGAGCTCGGGACCAAAATTGAAATCTTCCTGGACAAGAATATCTGCCCTCAACCACAATTACATAACATCGAGTGGATTTTGAAATTAAATTCTCCTTTAGCTTTGATAATATTGTGTAAGGAATTCCACAGGAAATTACTAGGTGAAGGAATGAAATATAGAATGTAGACTGTGGTAAAGTCTTTTCTATGACAACTGATGTCGTTTGAATCATGTCATGGTTAACTCCCCCTGCTATCAAAATTAAAACAAGAAGCAGGATCTCCATTCCCATATAAATGCACAACAGATTTTATGAGTTCTCACTATAGATTAAGCAGTGTTTTTCAGACCTTCGTGCAAGTGTAAAGAAAATTTCTATATTTAAATTTGCAATTGAGGTGCTTTCATCTACTCTTCAATGGAATGCAATTAATCTGTAATGTAATGCACGTTAAAAGGAAAATGTAGAAAAGAATCTAATAAAATTCTAGAAGGCCCTCCAGATGATGAATACACAATCATATGCTCATAGATTGATATCAATATTTGGCAGTACTGAACTGTTAAAAAAATTTTATAGATGAAATATGTAAAGGGGTATTACAGATCAATATTAACAAATGAATATTTACAATCGACTTGATTAGACGAACACAAACTGAATCCCCATTAAATGAAAGGTTACCCTTCCCCCTAAAAAATTCCATTATTCTCATTAGTAGATCTGTAGTACAAAAAACACATTTTACTCAGTTATTACTATATTTTTAATTCATCAATATAAATTCTTGGGTAATTTGGTTTTCCTTTTATTACATAAACTCCTGATAATAACCTCAATTGCAAAGTCTTGACCCACAAATCATAAGGTGTGCAAAGCCTCTTTACTATCTGTTACTGAATCAATGTTAAATTTCTTGGTTGTGATAGTGACACTGATATGTATAGGAGCACTTCACTCTTAATGCCAAATGCATTTACTGATCAAATGTCATGAGGTCTACAATTTAATTTTAAATGGTTCAGCAAAGGAAAACAAAGGCGATACAAATCTGAAGTTTGAATCTACGTGAGTGCTTATACTTGCATTCTGTTCTTTCAGTCTCTTCAAAATTTCAGCTTTGAAATTTTCAAAATAAAATCTGAGAAGAAAAGATGCTTTTTCCGTGACCACATGATCTAAAGTCACTCTCGGTCAGTCACTGAACAATTGTCCCATTTTATTTTCAAGTTACTTATTATCACAATACTTTTTTAAAATTTCTTTATTCATGTGCCTATCATTATTCCTTTGGGATTATAGAAGGTCGATGACAATAGGGACCAGGCCTGTTTTGTTCTTTGCTCTATCTCAGGACCAAAACAAGACCAGTACATGCTAGACACTCAACAACTTTTATTGAATAAATGAAAGAAAAGAAAAAGAGAAAAGCAGGAATGAATGAATGGAAGTTTCTCGGTCACAGATGCATGTATGCTTTGACTCAGCCCAGTTAACTCTACCATGTGCACCCTCCAGCCACCAAATGAACTGTCGCTTTGTGAACAGGCCCATGTCCTGGCATCTGTGTCTGCCTTGCTTTCACTCCATACGCTTGGTCCTCCTTCATGCTCCCGTACTGGTTCCCAGCCCAGCTGTGGTCTTGTCTGTGCCATTTTGGGTTGATGCTTATGCTTAGGATTTCTGATTACGAACCTGTAAATTCTCCTACAATTGACCTCCTGCCCATTGTATCACAAACAATACTTCTCAATTCTAGGCCCTCAGAATCGGTCCCCACTCATGGGTCAGTCTTGCCCCACTCTGTCCCTTAGAATGGTGAGAACGTCACCTTTCAGCTCCTGGGCCAGGCACAGGAGTGATGGTCACATCATTTCGTGTCCTTTATCCCTGACCCAAATCCTTTCAGGTAGATCTTATCTCCATCTTGTGGGGAGAGAAAACTGAAACGTGGGAAGATGACATAGCTTCTCGGAAATGATAGCAAGTTGGTGGTAGAGGCAGGGCTAAAATCCAAGTCCCCTTAAGTCGGTCTTTCTGAGTGTGCTTTTTCCTCTAGTATTTGCTTGTACCTATTTCTTTCTGGCCTATAGAGGAAGCAGTTGGCAAGGATATATGCTCTTATACTGTGTCAGTATTTCTAACAATGGTGATTGGGTCTCACTGGGATGAGTACCAAGCCCTGCTGGGAAACTGGATCTGACTCACAATTGATCCCCACCTCCTCCATTAGGGACTTGCTGAATTAATATGACTCAATAGCCTAAACTTTAAATATCGCACTTCTGTAAAATGCCATTATTGATTTACACCAGTGCAGTAATTAGTAAATTAATCTCTTAGCAGCCTGAAGGGCATGCAGATGAACAAAGTACACATAGAGAGCCTTCAGCCCTGTGGAGCAAAGTAGCTCTTCCATCACTCACTTTCCAGGGATCCTGTTTTGTTATTGTAAAAATTATTTGTAACAGCATTGCGGTGCAGAAAGGACGAGAACAGATGTGGGAGCCCCACTGCCTACCTTCAGATCCAGTTTCCTTGTTCACCAGCTCTACGAGCTTGAGCAAATTCTGATTTTCCAACCCTCATTCCAGGGTTGCTAAGAGAATACCACAAGGCTAAGAGCATCGTCTGGCATATATGTGCTTGCTATCATTATTGTTCATCTATACGTTTATTTTCAAAGTCCTCACCATGGTCTGTAGGACTCTGCATCATCTCATTCCTATGGCCTCCTTCAGCGACCAGCAGCCACACTGGCACATCTCCCTCCCTGAGCCCTACTCTGCAGAGCTTCTCTGTGGCTTCATTTAGGTCTTGGCTCAAGCATCCCTTCTTCAAGTATCCACCATGTCCAACGTATGTCAATCTACTCCTCTACCCTATGGAACCCCCTACCTTCATCACCCCTCCTCATTTTTATCTCCCTTCCCTGCTTTCTGCTTTTCTTTATAACATTTATTCCCTGTCATTGTCATTTATTACTTATTATCTGTTCCCCAATGGGAGGTAATTGGGGCAGGACCCCAATTTTTGTGCACCTTTGTATTTCAGCATTGAGTACAATGCCAAGCACATAGTAGTTGTGCAATAAATAGTAAGCTGATCTAGATTTAATTATCATTAAATTACTTGATGAATGTATCCCTGCTGTTGTAACCTTGTGCCAAGATGTGTTGGTGCCTGCAATGTTTCTCACTGTTTTGTAAGCCATGCACCATTTTGATAAACCTGAACATAATGGGAACCTCAACAGATTCTGAAACCCCTCCTGGGATTGGAGTCATGCAGAGGTGTCCTCTCAACCTCAGGGAACTCTGACCCAAGGAATGCTGGACCTATCTTCTTTTTTTTTTTTTAAGGATTTTATTTATTTCTTTGACACAGAGAGAGAGACAGCTAGAGAGGGAACACAAGCAGGGGGAGTGGGAGAGGGAAAAGCAGGCTCCTGGACGAGCAGGGAGCCCGATGTGGGGCTCAATTCCAGGACCTTGGGATCTTGACCTGAGCCGAAGGCAGACGCTTAACGACTGAGCCATCCAGGCACCCCTACAGGACCTATCTTCTTCTAGCTCTGCAGGATGGGCAGATTAGGCCCAGTTTTGCTTGTTTCTGTTTGTGTTGTAACAGTTTTTTTTTTTCAGTTTGCAAAATATCATATCCTGCTATAATAATGAATATGTCTTTCCCTACTCCATATGTACTTTCCCCTAGGAAAGCCTAAAATGTCCCTTTCCTCCCTAACCCATTCACCAGGATAAGTTTCTACTAAACTTCCCCAAATCTTTGTTTTCCAAATGCATGAGGAGGATAATAGACCCATTGGCAGGATTACTGTGAACATTAGCAACACTATTCATAAAGTACTTGGCACAGAACAAACTTCAAGGAACAGCTCCTGGCTGCCTCGTTTACCAAATGATCAGTGTTGCCCTTGGAGCTGTATTTGGTGCACTAATCTGGTCTGGATATATAGCATTTCTATCCTAAGGAAATATTTTGACAGTAAAGCAAAGAAAGACATGATCAAAGCTTCCCTCTTTTATTTCCAAGGTTTCTTAGCCACGTTGTCTTTGTTAACCATTCAATGGGACCGAGGGTCAAGGTGTATATTTTGCTACCTGCTGAGGCCTCATCTCTGTAGGCTGCAAAGGAAACAAGACAGCCCTGATTTGTTTGATTTTGCATTGCATCCAGGTACTCCTTCAGTATCGGGACTGCTCATAATTGAATGCTTTGCTACGCAGGCTTGAGTTATCAAACAGTAAAAGGAATTCAGGGCTCAGGCGAGATTGTAGCAAATTATAGGACACATCTTCCTGGGTTGATTGCTTTTGTATTTAATTGTATGCTAATTATTAGTTCTGCAAGACCGTTACTCAAAAGAAATAGTAAAGTTACAGCAAAAAAAGAAAGACACTGCTTGCGTATACATGTCAGTCTCAGAGGGCAATTTACCAAATTAAAAGACTTAAAAACAAACTGTACATGAATGCCTTCAGGGGACATAGCTGGCATGGTTGCCTAGAAACGCAAGCATACAGAAATACAGAATTCCTTTTATCAGAAGTAGGCACCTACTACTACGGGTTCCCAGCCCGGTTGATGGAATGCAAGGAGGAAGCTCGCCTGTGCTGCGTTTCACCGGCCAACCATGATTTTCTTTGTTGCCATGTTGTCCATCACCCACTTAAGGTGAAGAACCGCTCCTCCCATAACTGTTATAAAGATCCCCTGGCTCACCATGTCCTACTGATTAACATTCAAATGCATTAGGCTGGATAAATGTACAACTCTGTGTTTCTTTGATCATCACTTGCCTGCACTCGGAGGGTTTGGAGTCATTGTGGATTCACTGATTCTTCTCTGAACAGATGTGCCCTTGCCTAGCCTTGAATTGACTGCTGTATTCTGGATGCCTTCCTGCTTACCCCTCCTAACCATCTTACTCTTCATTTTATCTGAAATGCCCACTGGAGCTCAGCCCTCATGCCACCCCCTCAGCGGGGAGAGAAATTTCTTCAAGCCCTTAGGCAGATGGCTCCCCCTTCTCTGAATCCCACAGCCCTGGGCTCTTACCATCCTCTGATGCTGCTTTCTCTCCTGTAGTGTGTAAGCTCCTGGGGAACACAAGCGTGTATTTGCTCTAGAGATAGACCATGGCATACTGTGGGCACTGAGCCCACAGTGCCCAGCAAACAGCTCCATGATAACAGCCAGACTTGCCCTATGGTGCTCAAGTACAGAGATAAACCAGAAGGAATTCTGCTAACCTGCCTACCCAAATCCTAATCCTGCTTCCCGTACTCTACTCTCAAAAAGAAAAGAACAACTTTGAAACTTTGATTTATCCACTGTCATGTCTGTCTTCTCTAAAAGGATGGATGCTTCCTAAGGTTGTTCGCCCTGTCTCCGCCCCCAAGCCTGGCTGAAGTGCTCTTTTGGCTCCTTTTTCCCATCCCTGGCCCTTGATCCTGCTGTTTACTCTGCCTAGAATATTCTTTCCCCACTCCCCTTATTGAGTTAGTCAAGCCTCTGTTTTAAATGGGGACTCCAGAAGTCAATTCTGAAGGAGGATTTATTTGCAAGTGTTTTATTAAAGATGGTCTCATGACAGAGACCTGTAGGGAGTGGAGGAAGCAGGGAAGGGAAGAGGAGGAAGCCAAACAAGACCAAGAACTCAGGCAAAGTGCCCCTTCCTTTTCCAGAAGGAAATTCTTAATTGGAAAATGTGCCTCTGAGCTGTTGCTACCAGAACAAGGGAATTGGGCTCACCTGCACCCCTGCATCTGTCTGTTAGTGGTCAAAGGCTACCTGGAAGGGATACATTCCCAGGCACCTCCTGTTACCTCTGCCTGAAGGTAGCCTGAGGGCAGTTTCCCCAGGAAAACCCATCGTTATTTGTGTGAGAAGCCAAAGAACACTTGAGAAACCTTGCTGGTACATGAAAGAAATAAGCAAACAAGCCAATTCACAAGCAGTGAATACAGAAATGTACAAAGAATTCAAGGGGACGTGGGCGGAGCACAGATACTGCCTGCTCCAGGTGCTTTGTGTTTTTTTTTTTCTTTTTTTAAAGATTTATTTATTTATTTATTTGAGAGAGAGAGAATGAGAGAGATAGAGAGCACGAGAGGGCAGAGGGTCAGAGGGAGAAGCAGACTCCCTGCCGAGCAGGGAGCCTGATGTGGGACTCGATCCTGGGACTCCAGGATCATGACCCAAGCCGAAGGCAGTCGCTTAACCAACTGAGCCACCCAGGCGCCCGGTGCTCTGTGTTCTTTCCTGACATTTGACAACTGGCTGACAAGGTGAGCTAGGAGTGATGCAGATGGTTAGGACCCCCAGTGCAAGCAAAGGGCTTGGCACATGACTGTCCCAGCTCTGTTCGAAATCTGTCATCTCCAGCCTCCTTAAAGACGCTGTCCATCAATTATGCCTATAAGTCTCTGCTGCTTTCTCAGAATATAAACATGTCCAAGGAGCCCCTCCATGTCCAATACTAAAGGAAAGGGAAGGAAAGAGGTGGGAAGGGGAGTGGGGGGAGGGGCAGGGAGGGAAGGGAAGGGGAAGGAAGGGAAGGAGGAAGAGAATGAATCAGAGAGAGAGAGACTCCTAACTCTACATTTTTCTTATGCTAAGCTTATGGAAAGACCAATTCATATTTTCTCCATTTTCTTACCATTTGTTCCTTTTATTTTCTGCACTTTCTCACCTCTTGTTTCTTTTTCAATCTCCTGCAATCAAGGTTGTCCTAACCTCCAGGTAACTGGCTCTGCCTCCTTTAAGGTCACCTATTGCTTAATTCTGGGGAAGCTTTTCCATGCTCTGCTGCAGGTGACAGGTGTTGGTCACCCCTGCCCCTTCTGAAGCTGTCCTGTGCCTGTTGCCATGTTTCTTTATCATTCTGCACTGTGTCCAGGATGAACTCCAGGGCTGAGCAAACTCCCAGGAGCACCAACAGGAAGGAAGAAGAGCTCAATAAATGTTTCTTGGCTTGCTAGAAATGGTCCACTACCCTATCGGCACATGCTTGGCTGCAGGACCCCTGACGTGGCTCCTGTTAGTTTATACCTGAAATCCGATAGGAGGCAGCTGGCAGATGTGGGAACTCAGCTTCTGGATATCTTTAGGGTGCTGATGTTGGCAGGAGGAAGGGCCACTGCTTTTACTGTCACTGACAGTCTGTTTGATAGTAAAGGTCTGTCATCTCCTTCAAGTTAAGTTATTTCTACCCCACAAGCCTCATCATTTTCCTTCCATTCTTTGCATTGCATAAGCAGGTTAAGGGGCCACTTAATGACCATTCCCATTTTGTAGCTATTCCTGAGATAGGGAACCATTGGGGTGAGTATCTCTATTTATCTTATGTCTCAGAATCTCAGTATTTCTGTAACTATCTATTATCTATGTAACTATGTGTCTATTATCTATGTATCTCTGTGTCTATCTATCTATCCATTCATCCGTCTATGGAGAGATTTTAAGGTTCACGTGATTGCAGAGGTGTGTTAAGTCCAAGATGTACAGAGCAGGCCAGCAGGATGGAAAACTAGGGAAGAGTTGTATTGAGTTCATAGATCATCTACTGGCAGAATTCTTTTTTTCTCAGGGAAAGTCAGTCTTTTGTTCAGTAAGACCTTCAACTGATTGGGTGAGGCCCACCTGTATGATGGAGGGCATTATGCTTTCCTCAAAGCCCACAGATTTAAATATTAATATCATCTAAAACCAACCTTCACAGATACATCTAGAATAATGTTTGACCAAACATCTAGGCACCAAGGCCCAGGCAAGTTAATGCATAATATTAACTATCACACATATATAAAATTGTGTTTGTTTAGATTGAATCCTTTTGCACCTCTGAGGGGTTTGGAAAGCATTAGAGAAAGTATGCATATCTCATTGTCACTTACACTGGGCATCCTGGGCATAGACTTGTGCTGTGGCCCATGACACTTGGGACATATGGTCTTGGGGAGAATGACTACACAGATTGAAAGAACACATCAAGAAAGAATGAAAAGCACAGTAAGATGGGAGAACACTTAGGGACAAAAATTCAGAAAAGCAGTGTAGCCAGCTGGTAAAATGAAGAACTCTAGGACCAGACACTGATTTAAAATTACTTCCACTGCTTACAAGTTGTATGACCCTGGGTGAGTCACTTAACTCCTATGCGTCTCAGTTTCCTCTTCTGTAACCTGGGGACAATAATAGGACCTATCATGTAGGGTTCATGTGGGGATAAAATGAGTTAAAATATGTAGAAGCTTTAGAACATAATACATTTACCACCTGTAGTAAACATTGTGTGAATATTGGTATTATTTTATCGACTTTGAAGAAGTTAAATGATTGTCAACAATGTCATTTATAAAAAAAAACAAAAAAAACAAAAAAAAAACAATGTCATTTATAAAAGGTATAATATCATCCAATATCTATCCTTGACAGTTGATAAATTGTCTGCACCTGCCATATTTCATTCAATTCTCACAAACATCTTACTAGGTATGCATATTATTAACTACTAAGGTAATAGGAGACAAGACCAGCAGGACTCCGTCTCAGGGCTTTGACAGAAGCTAGCTTCTGAGCTTCTTCTAACCACTAATCTCATCCTACATCTGACATGCCTCTTCAGTGAATGGCAGAAATGTCAGAGTAGCCATCAGTCAGACATATGCTGAATTTGAGGGTTATGGGAGCGCTCCTAAAGAAGGCAGCTTCTTATGGTGAGCTGATTCACTCACCATTTGGCATTTTGACTTCTGATCATCAAAGTCAAATGCTGCTGGCAAATAATTCAGTATGCATGGGCTGCACTTGGGGGTTCTTATTTTCAAGAGGGGTGTGGCTTCCTTCCCTTTCTACTAACTCAACCTTGCCCCTTGAGAGTCTAGAAAGTCTCATAAGTCTTCAAGAGGAGAGCTATGCCCATCCATGAAAACTGAACTTGATCCAGGTGGACCATCCAGTCTTCAGAATGGCTTCATCCATGTAGGCTCCAGGCTGGAGCAAACATTAACTGTCAAGTCCAGACTGTGGGCAATGGTCTAAGGATAAAGCCAAGAGAACAGCTATAATGTAAGGCTGATCTCACCAGGGCAGGTTGAATGCTGAGAATGGACTTTGGCACACTAGTGTTCCATTCTATCTGTTGAAACACATCCCCTCCCTTCCTTTCTCCATCCTGCTTTACACCTTCTGCTTCGTCCAGAAGAGCCTATGCATTGGTCTGACTCAGCATTTTCACAGGTGGTTCACAAGTATCTTATTAAATGAGCAGGTCTAAATAATATCACATTTATTTATTTTTCCTTATTAAATCTTGACTCTAAGCCTCTATTCATTCACCTGACTGATGAAAAAAAAAACACTTTTAATTATTAATACCCTATTCTCTTTTTAAAGTTTCAAAAAAAATCTGGAGGCTTACCTGGTGCCCCCAAAAATCTCTAATTAGAATTGCTGCTTATATCCCAGTTGTCTCAGCCTACAAAGTCCTTAAAGCAAGAAGGCCGTGTGGTGTCTGGCCCAGGGGGACACAGAAATCCTTGTGTTTCGGGTCCAGACTACCTAGGTACATTTCACAGACATTTTCTCTTCAAGGTCTTGCTGATTCCTGAATCCCTCTGACTTCACAGTCTGACACATCTACCATCTGCCTACAAATGTCACCTTCTTAGCCGTGAGGGAAATCTCAGTCAAGGGTTCCTTCCCCTCCTCTGTCTTCCCTTTATAGAACTAACCCAGCCCTTTGGAGAATAAGGGCCAAGATGAGGGGTTGTTTGCAATCAGTTTCTGCCTATGTCTTGCTACACATCCCTTTTGAAGTAGCTATCTGCTCAGAATGCCAGAGAAGACAAATGCAAGGAGGTATCTTAATCCATTCAGTCTACTATAATGAAAATACCATAAACCAGAGGGCTTAAACAAGGAACACTTACCTCTCACAGTTGTGGAGGCTGGTAAGTCCAAGATCAAGGCTCTAGCTTATTCAGTGTCTGATGAGAACCCACTTTCTGGTTAATAGATGCCCATCTTCTTGTATCCTCACATGGTGGAAGAAATGAGAGGGCTAGGGCGCCTGGGTGGCTCAGTTGGTTAAGCGACTGCCTTCGGCTCAGGTCATGATCCTGGAGTCCCGGGATCGAGTCCCGCATCGGGCTCCCTGCTCAGCAGGGAGTCTGCTTCTCCCTCTGACCCTCTTGGATCTTGTGCTCTCTCTCTCTCTATCTCATTCTCTCTCTCAAATAAATAAATAAAATCTTTAAAAAAATAAAAAAAATAAAATAAAAAGAAATGAGAGGGCTCTCTGGGGTCTCTTTTATAAGGGCACTAATCCATTCATGAAGAGCTCTACCCTCATGACCTAATCACCGCCCAAAGGACCCATCTCTTAATACCACCACATTGCAGGTTAGAATCTCAACATATGAAGTTCAGAGGGACACAAATATTCAGTCCCAAACAGGAGAGCAAAACACAAATTAGTAGCTAAACGATATATCACCCCAGTCACTTTTATATTTCTCAGCCTCAAATTCTTCCCCACCCCAACTAGATTGCCCTTCCCATTATTTTTAGAATCTTGCCATCACTGAAAATGTTTTGGGTTAGGTTCTGAAGATCATCATCCTGAGACAAAGATTTGAGTTTAAGTAGTTTCTTTGGGAAGTGACCAGGAGTCACAGATGGGAGAACTGGGAAGTTAGATGCGGAAAGAACGAAGTCAGTCCCAGTGCACTGATGAGCAGGTGACTATGTGCAGCTGGACTTAATCCCACTGGAGCCCTCTGAGCAACAGCATGGAACATTCCTCAGTGTTGTCCTGCTGGATGGCTGAGCTGGAGTAGTTATCCAAGAACTCTTGTCCATCATTGGCTGAGAGCTACTTTTAGAGGCACTAACTCCCCAGCACCTCCACCCTTTCTCGGTCAGACTAAAGAAGTCACAGACATGTGCAATAGGACGTCTTTGGTGCAGGAAAAGTGAGTGCCGAAGGGAGCTGAGTGAGCCTCCTACCAGCAGCGGATACCGTCTACCACACAGACGGATCTTCCCAAGGTTTTCTTGTTCTGGCCAGTGGTTTCTGTTGACTCTGAGCTCCAATAATGATAATCCATATACTGAGCCTTCAGCACACACCAGGAACTATATGCTCTTATATACGACACTCATTTAATTCTTATGAGCATCACATGTGGTTAATACCATTGTTATCTGCATTTAAGACATGAAAAAGCCAGGTTCATGGAGGTCTAAGTGACTTGCCCACATCCCAAATTTGTAATTTGCAACCCCTGGTCCTGATCCAGAACAGTCTGACCCTGCATAGTCACTGTGCTGTGAAGACCAGACAGATTCCGGAGGACCTTACCTCGTAGGGATTGGTGTGAAGAAGAAGCCGAAGCTTTGTTGTAACATGTGGCTGCCCCAGGCTCTCTCTTCTGCCTCCTGTAGTGGACTGTGTCTCCTTATTTCTCTTTCTATGAGTGACAATTTCATTCTCTCTGTATTTTCCTAGCATATTCCAGATGGTTTGGTTGATTTAAAGAGCCATCATCTTATCTCTAGCACCTGAAACAGTGCCTGACATGCAGGAAGCAATCAATAAAGGAACAAAAATGGTGGTATGAAGATGGTGCATTAGTGCTATCATGTCTCCATCACAGTGGTGGGGAATCTCATCCTAGATGGCCAGGAATGGTTCCCTGGGGCTAGGATTCGAACCATGGCATTTGAGTCAAAGAGTCCTATGCTCAGTCATTTGGCTACACTGGCTCCTCATCCCGGCCCTGCCAGACACAACATGAACCATGTGCAGTGACAAGGTCCACTATTCAGAGGTATTTCTGTGGAGTTAATTTAGAGAATAGATAAGGAAGACCCATTAGGAAAACAGTTCACTAGTTCACAGGAGAGATAAGAATCTGCACTAAAGTCATAGCTATGGGAAAGGAAAGGAAAGGGTGGCTGGATTTGGGATGTATTTCAGAGACAGTTTATATGTGATTTTATGTGATTTTAATTATATGTCAGTAGTAATCCCTTATATTTATACAGAAACCCTGTTGATGGGGTGATAGGTGTAGAGGAAGGGGAAGTCTTCTGTAGTCCTATGATTAGGTCTCAGTCCTGCACTGAGCCAGTGTCCTTGGGCTGTGACTTTCACTTCTCAGCTTCCCTCTTCTTCATAGGTGAGACAGGAAGGCTAGAGGGTGCTGGACCTGAGTATGCCCCTTTTCCTGGAGGTAAAACTCACAGAATTATGGGGGCCCCCTCAGGATATAGTCTCTCAAGCAGGCACATGGCTTGGTCTCCAACAGCTTGTCTGTTACAGTTTCAGGTGTTCCTACCAGGCTGAGCAGCAGCTTCTGTTTCTCATAAGCTGGGATCCTCTGTTTGCACCTGTCTCCTCAGTGTCTGGAGTGGTGGTTTGCCCTGCTAGCTTGATCATCTGATGGATCTAAGAATAGTTGCTGATTCTCATTTGGTTTATCCTCTTCTTGTCATTTTGAGGACAAGAGCTAAACTTCCAAGTTCTTTACATGTCAGATCAGAAACCTGAAGCCTTTCATTATATTTCTGTGATTATTGGTTTAATATTGGCCTCCCCACTGGAATAGAAGCTTCATAAAAGCAGGGATTTGTTAGAGCTGTATCCTCAGGGCTTAGATGAGTGCTTGGCACATGGTAGGAGCTTGCAACTCAACAGCATGTGTTGAATGAATTAGACCACAATGCCTGTGTGTGTGTGTGTGTGTGTGTGTGTGTGTGTGTGTGTGTGTGTGTTTGAAATGGGATGACTGTGTCTTCAGGCTAAGCTAGACTTGATTTCTAACTCCTTTTTAAAAAGAAATGATATTATTTGTTAAATTCCTTTCATTTGTTAAATGATTAAATTATTTGTTAACAAATATAATTTGTTAAATTGTATATATTTGAAATGTACAACATGGTGTTTTGACATAATTAGTGAAATGATTACTAGTCAAGCTAATTAACATACCCATCTCTTCAAATAGTTACCAGTTGTGTGTGTGTGTGTGTGTGTGTGTGTGTGTGTGTCCTGAGTGCACCTAAAAAATCCACTCTCTCAGCAAATTTCCAGGCAGGGAAACTTTGAACGTGTTAGCTTCTCCAAGCACCCATTCCTCATCTGTAAAGTCCAGGTTAGAACCTCTCCCTCTCTAGGCAGCTATGGAGATTAAGAGAGATAGCCAGAACAAGACACCTAAAAATGACTGATACATAATAGGTTTCCAATAAACTCTGGTCCCCTCACCCTGATCTTTCTCCAATTAATGCTATTCCCTGGCAAACTGGCCTTTGGTTGTTTGGCTCTAGAGATATGAAACACGATTTAGCTCCTTCATAGCAAAATGTTTTCAGTTTGGGGAAGAAAGGCCATGGTTGGGTTTGTAACAATAAATAAGGGCATAGATGGTTTGCAATTATCTTCTATTTCTTGTTATTTCTACTTCTTCTCTTCTATTTCTTCTCAGTCAGAATAACTGAGTGGAGGCCAGCTAGGAGAATCTCTATGTTGCTAACTAACCTGGCATTAGTGGTCTGTGGCAAAGTTAATTTGGGTTGCAAATAAGGAGCCTGTTTAACAGAGTTCTTGGTAATTTGACTCACCCTGTCTCTTTCATTATTTTACCCTATGCATTATTTGGGAAACAGTGACTAATTGGGAAATAGTGTCAACATTCTGTGGTTTACAGCCCATTCACCATGCCGAGCTAGAGAGGAATGAGTTGACCGCTGACAGGGACAGAAGATGAACAATGTCCAAAAATTAGGGCAATGGTCAAGTATCTCCTGAGGCGCCAATGAAACCACCTTCCCAGCCCCAGGGGAGATTCTGGCACCAAGGGTACCCAAGCTGAAGAATCAAAAGGTGTGGATTCTAATCCAATAACAGGAGCCAACTCAGAAATCTTAACAAGTAATGAGATACATCTGCCAAGGTGAACAGATGGCCTCCTTCAGAGGACACGGCACAATTGTCACTAAAAACAGGCCCTCAGACTGTGCAAAAAGAGGGTGGTTCTCCAACCTGGGCGCCCTGAGAAGACAGGATGGGACACATTGAGATGAGAGGAAGAGTCAGGGGAAATTTGAGAATGAGAGGTCGTTTGTAGAAATAAATAGCTAGGGAGATAATTCTGTCTTTGGTCTAGGATTTCTAAGAAGTAGTGCCATTGTGTATTCATTGCTGAAATAAAAAAGTACCATGACACCTGGCAGAAACACAGGGATTTGGGGATTTAAAGAAAGAACATCAGAAAAATTTGTGTTTGTTTTGTTCCTAATATATGAAGTATCCAAACTCTTCCTGGGTATTGACACCTAAAATGATATATGTTTTTTTTCCCCCTATCAAATGACTAAAAATATAATTGAATCTATGTTTTATTTTAATCCTCCCCATAGTTGGACTTTATCCCAACAGAATGCTGTGTGCATAATGCATGAATTTTTCAGAAAACAGTATTGAACAGACAATTCATCTGACCTTGGATGAAACAGCGCTGAAAGGCACTAAAATTCCCTTTCAGTAGGATTCCAGACTCTGGACGGCCCCAGACTTGGCATCTTCACCCTTCTTTGGGGTGCCTTATAGCTCTCCTTTCAGGAAGGAAGACTGGCCATGTTTTACCAACAAGGTGGATATAGTGCATTCACCGCGATACCTCAGGAGGGGTAAGCAGATCTGGCTCATCCTAAATATTTATTGATAATTGCTGGGGTGGAAAGCTGACCTTCCCAGTGACCCTGTAAAGTATTTTCTCATCTAAGCAAACACCACATTTACCTCCAGCCGTTCTTCTCCCTAGTCTCCATGTGGGTGGTAGACTGAAGTATCCTAATTGGTGAATTTAGGAAGAATGTGCTGGCCCTGTTTGGCTCCAACCTCTGTTTCCCTCTTAGGATCCAGGTGCCCACAGGAGCGTATGATCCTGTCTTATCTGGTTCAGCTGCTGCCCTGAGCTGAGGGACTAGATGGGCAAATATGCCACTACATCCTGGAGCTCAGTCAGAGATTGACTCATCCTGAGAGCGAAATCCCTTAGTTTGGCTTTAGTCATTAATAAAGGTGATAATTAAGTCTTCATTAAAGCAAAACAAAACAAAACGTTCCTCAAAGGGTTCAGAACTCAGGCAAGGGAGAGGGTTATTTATTGGGCACCTCTTCAGAAAGTCCCCAATAGTAACCTTCAATAAAATAAATGAGCACTGTCTGAAGGAACACTCAAGGGGAGGGACTTAACGTTTTCAGCAACCTTACTACCTACCTGACACTTGGTATGCCTACATTATCTCTACTGGTCCTTACCCATAGCCTAATGAAGGAGGTAAGGAAAAGCCAAGGATTAGCCCACTGGCGTGGATGACTGATCCCAGTTAGCAAGGAGAAGTAGGGGGAGAGAGGTCTACATCTGGAACCTTGGGCACATTCTGAGGGGCTCCTCTTCCTACTTTCATATTCAGCCAAAGTTATCTGGAAAGCACAGCAACCCAAATGAGGCAGGGCCAGTGGGGATTCATATCCTTTAGGAATAAAGGTTTGGATCACTCTACAAGATAAAACCTGCTGACCAGCTAAGGCCCTGGTTGAGGTGAAGAAAAATTCAGAATGGGTAGTGGAAGAAAAATGTTCTAATTGTTAACCATGACTTTGTGCCCAGGTTCCAGAAACAAGATTTTAGAAATTAAGGATATTTTACTATTTTCTTGTGTGTGTGGCTATACATGAGCATGTATACAAGATTAAGGGTATACACACACGCAAATACATACACCCATATACGCACACATGAAACTTAATCTTTCTTCTCTCTCTCCTTTTTTACCTTATCATTTCATACACATTTTACTGGAGGTTAAGTTTGTTATTTTATTTCCTTAACCAACCTTGTTGGAGACTAACGCAACTGACTGTTCAGCTAACAAAATATTCAGATGAGACTGTGACTGAATTTGTTAAATAATGAACATATTCCAGAAAGGGAGGGTTATGACTGTCCCCCAGACATGGGTACAACAACTGTGGGGACTTTCTGTCTCATCATTCTGGAGAGAAGGAGGGAGTGTCTTTATCTGTGCAAAAAAGAACAATGTCTTATTAATGGAATCAAAAAGTTGTTTCTGTTGCCATATACGGTATAAATACATGTGCATGCATGTGTATATGAATGCTGGGTTAGCTAAGGGCTAGAATGGGCCAACGACCAAGCTATTGTCTTTCACCTTGAAACCTGTCCCTCTGTCCTGGGATTTCATGGAGCCCCTGGCACTGGGACTCTTCAAGCCACATTTCTATTTCGCCAGCTGCAGCCCATTGGGCTCTGCCAGTGGGAGGTGCTAAGGGCTAAGGTAGATGGGAAGAGGAAAGAAGAAGAGATTTGCTCCTTTATGGGGTTTCCTGCTCTGGTCAGCATCACCCAACAACAGGTCTTCCCTTTGGCAGTAGTAGTTTGTTCTAGTAATTGCAGTTGGTTCTGGTTTCCTAGTTTGTAGTTTTCCAAACACCAGTAAAAGCAACTTCATTGCATCTTCCCCACTCACCTCTCCCTACACACACACACACACACACACACACACACACACGCGCGCGCGCGCGCATGCACACGCACAGAAACAGGCCCATATTTTATAATTGCAGGCCTTCCCCTGTGCTCCAAATATGTCAGCATAGTCAGTGCCCCCTCCTGAGGGACCGAGGGACTTCTATTCTACAGTAGCCCTACCACAAGCCTCCACATGAACTAACAGCCTTCTGCCTTCCTTCCTCCACCTCCGTAACTTAGTCTTTTCTTCATTTCACTTGTTCAACGCCTACTTAACAATTCTTTGTATTACCTTCTCTCTGACAAATTCACTAGTGTGGTTTCTATCTCTGGCCTGAACCCTGACCGATGCTGATAGACTTCATTTTTCTAACTTTATGATAAGGCAATGGAAGTTCACAGGCCCCAAGCCCCAGAACCCCAGCTGGCATCAGGATTTCAACTTAGATCTACCTGTCTCCAAGGACTCAGCCTTTCCTCAGCTTCCCCTCCAGAACCTGCTCAGGTACATGCCCGTTCTTCCCCTCCGGAACATATGATCCTTCTGAGCTCAGCACTGCATTGTCCATAGTGCCTAAGAGTGGCAGGTACTCAAGGAATGGGGGGTAAGAAGGAAAGATGGAAGGAAGGAAGGGAGAAAGGGAGAGAAGGAAGAAGGAAGAGTGATTATAAACAGAAAATCAGAATGTAAATTTTAATGATAATTTGAATGCACAGAATGCTACAGATCTATCAAGTCTGAGAGAGAACGTCAGAGTCTATTTGGAACATGAAGCCTCATCAATCCTGAAAAATTAACACCCCGTTATTTCTTGAATGGTGCCTCTGTCTCATTCCATTCTGTAGTAATTGGACCTTTTCACGGTCTTCTCCAAATTTCAACCTTTCATATTTCCCTCACCTTTTTATCCATCTTGCATTCTGAGTATTTTTTTTTTTTCATAATTGTGTGCCAACCCATTAATTCTTCAGTCTTGCCAAATCAGTTGTTTGAGTCATGGGTTGAGTTTTCTTATTTCAGTCACTGTATTTTTTTTTCATTTTGGTTTCTATTTAGTTATTTTTTTCTATCACCCTCGTGTTCTAGTTTTAGTCATTGTAGAGGTATTTGTACTATGTAGCTTATTCCACTGTTCGACTGTTGGAAGTTTGGGGAAATCTAATTCTGCTGGGGCATTTCCTGGATTTTCACTTTGTCTTCTTCACTTCCATGTAAGTTCCTTTGAGAACATTTGTTTTTCTTCTTTGGTGTTTTCCCAGTGCCCATATAAATGTCTGGCATACCTACTGGTCTTGATAAATATGTGTTGAATGACTAAATATTAGATTGTTTCCTTTGTGGATTTTGTAAGTTTGGTCTGCAAGCTCATGTTCAGCTGAATTTTATATGTGAATCTCTTGAGTGGCCTACTTAAGGATATACTTTGTGATGGCTTTCACGAAGCACCTCGGGATATCACTAATTCATTCTAGTTTAATTTATTAGCTTAGAGGATAGTATGAATGTAACCTTCAAACTTGCATAAAAGCTGTGGTAACAAAATATGGGAGACATTTATTTTTTCCCTTGTAGTGTCCAGGAAAAACAGACAAGTCTTTTTTTTTTTTTTTTTTCATCAACCTCCTTTGTGAGAGCAGACTATATATATATATATATATATATATATCTTTTATTTGTGAAGGGAGCCAGTTGCCAGTTGGGTATCTCGGTGTTATATGTAGCTCTCAGTCTCAGCATCTCCCCTTACTGAAACCCCCTGTCAACTCTTCAACTCAACTCCTCCAGAAGGTCACACCTGCCACCCTAGTTTTTAATTCCTTATCTATTTTTAGTCCCTGGTTTACTTTCTTAAGCACTCAACTATGTGTTCAAAGTCTGCTTCTTATGATGCATTCAGCATTTCTGAGTGGTGTGTAGTAAGAGCATATAACTTTATCTAATCTGTTATATTGTTAGACATATAACTTGCTTAACATATAACTCATCTGTTATATTGCTTAGACATATAACTGCTTAAGTCTTTTTATCAGAAATTATTAATGTGTTTAACGGTTATTTTTATCAATGTTCTAAAGAGAAGGCTTATAAAGAAAAGAGAATGCCCATGTCCACAAACTTCCCTTCCCTCAACCACTGCTCTCTGAAGGCAATAATTTCATCTGTTTTAGCTGTTTCTTCTGGCATTTACCTCCATATTTCTATGCACAGCCATTTCTGCTCTAATGTCAAATGTATTACCAAAAAGCCTAATAATAGCAGATTTATGAGAAAACTAGGATTAAGGGCAGACCACTCAAAAGCTATGGATGTTGAAATGTGCAGCCTCAACTAAAACAATAACATGTCTAATAAAGAGTCACAGAGCTAAATCTCTAGTGACATTTGCACCCAGCATGGAATGCCCAGATCCTCAGCAGCCTCATACCCCAGGGCTCATACACTCTCCTACAAAATGTCAATGCTCAAGGGCATCTGCTTCTAAAAGCAACTAGTTTGATCAAAATTAAAAATCTTTTACAAGCTGTAGATTTTATACTCAGTCTTTCCTTTTCCTTTTCCTCAGAGGGATGTCTCTTCGTCAGTACCTCCTCAGTGTCCAAAGTGATTCTTAAAGCCACTAAAATGTCACTATTTGCTCCAAAGGAAGGTATTTCTGTAGGACTTGCCACCTTAATTATTCTATTTTTTAAATTTTTTATTGTTATGTTAATCACCATATATTACATCATTAGTTTTTAATATAGTGTTCATTGATTCATTGTTTGTGCATAACACCCAGTGCTCCACGCAGAATGTGCCCTCCTTAATACCCATCACCAGGCTAACCCATCCCCCCACCCCCCTCCCCTCTAGAACCCTCAGTTTGTTTTTCGGAGTCCATCGTCTCTCATGCTTCGTCTCCCACTCCGACTTACTCCCCTTCATTCTTCCCCTCCTGCTACCTTCTTCTTCTTTTTTTTTCTTAACATATATTGCATTATTTGTTTCAGAGGTACAGATCTGTGATTCAACAGTCTTGCACAATTCACAGCTCTCAACATAGCACATACCCTCCCCAATGTCCATCACCCAGCCACCCCACCCCTCCCACCCCCCACCACTCCAGCAACCCTCAGTTTGTTTCCTGAGATTAAGAATTCCTCATATCAGTGAGGTCATATGATACATGTCTTTCTCTGATTGACTTATTTCACCCGGCATAACACCCTCCAGTTCCATCCACATTGTTGCAAATGGCAAGATCTCATTCCTTTTGATGGCTGCATAATATTCCATTGTGTATATATACCACTTCTTCTTTATCCATTCATCTGTCGATGGACATCTCGGCTCTTACCACAGTTTGGCTATTGTGGACATTGCTGCTATAAACATTGGGGTGCACGTACCCCTTCGGATCCCTACATTTGTATCTTTGGGGTAAATACCCAGTAGTGCAATTGCTGGATCGTATGGTAGCTCTATTTTCAACTGTTTGAGGAACCTCCACACTGTTTTCGAGAGGGGTTGCACCAGCTTGCATTCCCACCAACAGTGTAGGAGGGTTCCCCTTTCTCCGCATCCCCGCCAACATCTGTCAGTTCCTGACTTGTTAATTTTAGCCATTCTGACTGGTGTGAGGTGGTATCTCATTGAGGTTTTGATTTGGATTTCCCTGATGCGGAGCGATGTGGAGCACTTTTTCATGTGTCTGTTGGCCATCTGGATGTCTTCTTTGGAAAAATGTCTGTTCATGTCTCCTGCCCATTTCTTCACTGGATTATTTGTTCTTTGGGTGTTGAGTTTGAAAAGTTCTTTATAGATTTTGGATACTAGCCCTTTATCGGATATGTCATTTGCAAATATCTTCTCCCATTCTGTTGGTTGTCTTTTGGTTTTGTGGACTGTTTCTTTTGCTGTGCAAAAGCTTTTTATCTTGATGAGGTCCCAATAGTTCATTTTTGCCCTTGCTTCCCTTGCCTTTGGCGATGTTTCTAGGAAGAAGTTGCTGTGGCTGAGGTCGAAGAGGTTGCTACCTGTGTTCTCCTTTAGGATTTTGATAGACTCCTGTCTCACGTTTAGGTCTTTCAACCATTTGGAGTCTATTTTTGTGTGTGGTGTAAGGCAATGGTCCAGTTTCATTCTTCTGCATGTGGTGTCCAATTTTCCTGACACCATTTCTTGAAGAGACTGTCTTTTTTCCATTGGACATTCTTTCCTGCTTTGTCAAAGATTAGTTGACCATAGAGTTGAGGGTCCATTTCTGGGCTCTCTATTCTGTTCCATTGATCTATGTGTCTGTTTTAGTGCCAGTACCATACTGTCTTGATGATGACAGCTTTGTAATAGAGCTGGAAGTCCGGGATTGTGATGCCGCCAGCTTTGCTTTTCTTTTTCAACATTCCTCTGGCTATTCGGGGTCTCTTCTGGTTCCATACAAATTTTAGGATTATTTGTTCCATTTCTTTGAAAAACGTGGATGGTATTTGGATGGGGATTGCATTGAATGGGTAGATTGCTCTAGGTAGCATTGGCATCTTCACAATGTTTGTTCTTCCAATCCATGAGCATGGAACGTTTTTCCATTTCTTTGTGTCTCCTTCAATTTCTTTCATGAGTATTTTATAGTTTTCTGAGTACAGATCCTTTGCCTCTTTGGTTAAATTTATTTCTATGTATCTTATGGTTTTGTGCACAATTGTAAATGGGATCGACTCCTTGATTTGTCTCTCTTCTGTCTTGTTGTTGGTGCATAGGAATGCCACTGATTTCTGTGCATTGATTTTATATCTTGCTATTTTACTGAATTCCTGTATGAGTTCTAGCAGATTTGGGGTGACGACTTTTGGGTTTTCCACATACAGTACCATATCATCTGCAAAGAGTGAGAGTTTGACTTCCTCTTTGCCGATTTGGATGCCTTTGATTTCTTTTTGTTGTCTGATTGCTGTGGCTAGGACTTCTAATACCATGTTGAAAAGCAGTGGTGATAGTGGACATCTCTGCTGCGTTCCCGACCTTAGGGGAAAAGCTCTCAGCTTTTCCCCATTGAGAAGGATATTCGCTGTAGGTTTTTCATAGATGGCTTTTATGATATTGAGGTATGTACCCTCTATCCCTATACTCTGAAGAGTTTTGATCAAGAAAGGATGCTGTACTTTGTCAAATGCTTTTTCTGCATCTATTGAGAGGATCATATGATTCTTGTTCTTTCTTTTGTTACTGTATTGTATCACATTGATTGATTTGCGGATGTTGAACCAACCTTGCAGCCCAGGGATAAATCCCACTTGCTCATGGCGAATAATCCTTTTAATGTACTGTTGGATCCTATTGGCTAGTATTTTGGTGAGAATTTTTGCATCCATGTTCATCAAGGATATTGTTCTATAATTCTCCTTTTTGATGGGGTCTTTGTCTCCTTTTGGGATCTAGGTAATGGTGGCCTCATAAAATGAGTTTGGAAGTTTTCCTTCCGTTTCTATTTTTTGGAACAGTTTCAGGAGAACAGGTATTAATTCTTCTTTAAATGTCTGGTAGAATTCCCCTGGTAATCCATCTGGCTGTGGACTTTTGTTTGTTGGGAGATTTTTGATGACAGCTTCAGTTTCTTTAGTGGTTATAGGTCTGTTCAGGTTTTCTATTACTTTCTGGTTCAATTTTGGTAGCTGATACATCTCTAGGAATGCACCCATTTCTTCCAGGTTATCTAATTTGCTGGCATAGAGTTGCTCATAATATGTTCTTATAATTGTTTGTATTTCTTTCGTGTTGGTTGTGATCTCTCCACTTTCATTCATGATTTTGTTGATTTGGGTCATTTCTCTTTTCTTTTTGATAAGTCTGGCCAGGAGTTTATCAATCTTGTTAATTCTTTCAATGAACCAGCTCCTAGTTTCATTGATCTGTTCCACTGTTCTTTTGGTTTCTAGTTCATTGATTTCTGCTCTGATCTTTATTATTTCTCTTCTGCTGGGTTTAGGCGTTATTTGCTGTTTTTCCTCTAGCTCCTTTAGGTATAGGGTTAGATTGTGTATTTGAGACTTTCCTTGTTTCTTGAGAAAGGTTTTTATTGCTATATACTTTCCTCTCAGGACTGCCTTTGCTGTATCCCAAAGATTTTGAACAGTTGTCTTTTCATTTTCATTGGTTTCCATGAATGTTTTTAATTCTTCTTTAATTTCCTGGTTGACCCATTCATTCTTTAGTAGGATGCTCTTTAGCCTCCATGTAGTTGAGTTCTTTCCGACTTTCCTCTTGTGATTGAGTTCTAGTTTCAAAGCATTGTTGTCTGAAAATATGCAGGGAAGAATCCCAATGTTTTGGTACCGGTTGAGACCTGATTTGTCACCTAGGATGTGATCAATTCTGGAGAATGTTCCTTGGGAACTAGAGAAGAATGTGTATTCCGTTGCTTTGGGATGGAATGTTCTGAATATGTCTGTGAAGTCCATTTGGTCCAGTGTGTCATTTAAAGTCTTTATTTCCTTGTTGAACTTTTGCTTAGATGATCTGTCCATTTCAGTCCTGGGGGTGTTAAAGTCCCCCACTATTATTGTATTGTTGTCAATGTGTTTCTTTGCTATGGTTATTAATTGCCTTATATAATTAGCTGCTCCCATGTTAGGGGCATAGATATTTACAATTATTAGATCTTCTTGATGGATAGACCCTGTAAGGATGATATAGTGTCCTTCTTCATCTCTTATTACAGTCTTTGTTCTAAAATCTAATTTGTCTGATATAAGGATTGCCACCCCAGCTTTCTTTTGGTGTCTGTTAGCATGGTAAATGGTTTTCCACCCCCCCAGTTTCAATCTGGGGGTGTCTTTGGGTCTAAAATGAGTCTCTTGCAGATAGCATATTGATGGGGCTTCATTTTTAATCCAATCTGATAGCCTATGTCTTTTGATTGGGGCATTTAGCCCATTTACATTCAGCCTAACTATTGAAAGGTATGAATTAGTGCCATTGTATTGCCTGTAAGGTGACAGTTACTGTATATTGTCTGTGTTCCTTTCTGATCTATGCTGCTTTTAGGCTCTCTCTTTGCTTAGAGGACCCCTTTCAAGATTTCTTGTAGGGCTGGTTTCATGTTTGCAAATTCCTTTAGTTTTTGTTTGTCCTGGAAGCTTTTTATCTCTCCTTCAATTTTCAATGAGAGCCTAGCTGGATATAGCATTCTTGGCTGCATATTTTTCTCGTTAGTTCTCTGAAGATATCATGCCAGTCCTTCTGGCCTGCCAGGTCTCTGTGGATAGGTGTGTTGCCAATCTAATGTTTCTACCATTGTAGGTTACATATCTCTTCTCCCGGGCTGCTTTCAGGATTTTCTCTTTGTCTCTGAGACTCGTAAGTTTTACTATTAGATGTCGGGGTATTGACCTATTTTTATTGATTTTGAGAGGGGTTCTCTGTGCCTCTTGGATATTGATGCCTGTTTCCTTCCCCACATTAAGGAAGTTCTCTGCTATTATTTGCTCCAATATACCTTCTGCCCCTGTCTCTCTTTCTTCTTCTCCTGGGATCCCAATTATTCTAATGTTGTTTCGTCTTATCGTATCACTTATCTCTCGAATTCTGCCCTCGTGATCCTGTAGTTGTTTCTCTCTCTTTTTCTCAGCCTCTTTATTTTCCAATATTTGGTTTTCTATATCGCTGATTCTCTCTTCTGCCTCATTTGTCCTAGCTGTTAGTGCCCCCATTTTTGATTGTACCTTATTAATAGCCTTTTTGATTTTGACTTGGTTAGATTTCAGTTCTTTTATTTCTCCGGAAAGGGTTTCTCTAATAACTTCCATGCTTTTTTCAAGCCCAGCTAGTATCTTTAAAGTCATGATTCTGAACTCTAGGTCCAACATCATACTAATGTCAGTAGTGAGTAGCTCCCTGGCAGATGGTACTACCTCTTGTTCTTTTTGCTGAGGTGATTTTTTTCATCTTGTCATTTTGTCCAGAGGAGAATAGATGAATGAGAGAACAGAATGCTAAGAGGTTAACAACGTCCCCAGCAAATATACTCTATACAATTCAGAAAAGACCTGAAACCAGGGGACAAGAAAAGGAAGGAAAGAAAAAAGAAAGAGAAAAAAAAAAAGGAAAAAGAGAAAGATAAAAACAAAAACAGAACAAAACAAAACAAAAAAAAACAGAATATGATCAAATATGATCAGGCTAGTGCATAGATCTGTGCCACACACTAGATTTTGGGCGTATTTTGGTCTGTTAGAAGAAAGTGCCTGTAAAATTTTAAAGGAAGAAAGACATATGTACAAAATAAGGTTTGATACAATGAAGGGATGGAAGATGAGTGTAAAGATGAAAAATATAAAAGATTTTATAAACGGAATTGATAAGATAAGAAGTTGCTTGAAAAAAGAAAGAAGAAGATTTAAAGAAAAAAGGAAAAAAGAAAAGAAAAGAAAGGGAGAATGTGATCAGGCAGGAGACTAGAACAAAGCCATCCACTAGTCATTTAGGGTATATTTTGATGTGTTAGAAGAAACTCTATCTCAAAATTTTAACGAGAGAACAACTTATATATATATGTGAAAAATAAGGGTAACTACTATGAAGGGATAAAGTATGACTCTAAAAATGAAAAATAAAAAATGTTTTTTTAAAAAAGGGATTGATAAGATGTTGGTTGAAAAAGGGAAAAAGAAAAATTGAAAAAAAAACAGTTAAAAAAATGAACTTTGAAAAACTAATGAATCATGGTACAAAAGCCATGAGTTCTATGTGCAGTATTCCCCTAGCGCTGGAGTTCTCCTGTTCTCCTTGATCGGTAAACTTGGTCTTGGCTTGCTGGCTGTTCGTGCTGATCTTCTGGGGGAGGGGCCTGTTGCCGTGGTTCCCAATGTCTTTGCCGGAGGCGGAATTGCCCCGCCCTTGTCGGTCCGGGCTAAGGAAGCTGCTCGGGTTTGCTTTCGGGAGCTTTTGTTCCCTGCAAGCTCTCGGTACAGCTTTGGAGGACCAGGGTGAAAATGGTGGCCTCCCAATCTCCACCCGGAGGAGCTGAGAACTTGGGGCTCCGCTCCTCAGTGCGCCCCCAGAGAAAAGCAGTCACTCCTGTCTCCCCGGTCTCCGGCCGCACTCCGTGCTCACCCGGCCTGTGACCGAGCGTTTCTATCTCTGGCACCCGACCCCGTGTGGAGTCTCCAAACCCAGCAGATCCCTGCGGTGCGCTCCCGCGCCGCTCCTCCCCAGGGAGGAAGGGGAGTCTCCCCGGCTCTGCCGCCTGTTGGGTCCCTGCTGGAGGAGCAGTGGCCCGACTGGGCCGCAGATCACAGTTTATGGCCACCCCGAGCTGAGAGCCCGCGCCTCGGCTCCGTCTCTGCAGCCGGCTTCCCCGCTCTGATACCTGGGAGCTCTGCCGCACTCAGGCACCCCCGGTTTTTCTGTGACCCCGAGGGTCCTGAGACCACACTGTCCCGGGAGGATTCCACCCCCTGCTTAGCCACTGGAGCGACGTCCCTCAGCGGAGCCGACTTCTAAAAGTTCCGATTTTGTGCTCCGCGGCTCTAGCACTTGCCAGAAGCGGCCGACGGAGGCCCCCTCCCCCGCCGTCTATCCTCCCGAATGTCGCCTCGGATTCACTTCTCCGCACGTCCTACCTTCCAGTAAGTGGTTGTTTCTCTGTTCAGAGAGTTGTTGCTACTCTCTTCTTGGATCTCCTGTTGAGTTCGTAGGTGTTCAGAATGGTTTGATCCCTATTCAGCTGAATTCCTGAGACCAGAGGACATCCAGGTCTCCTCCTCCTCCACCATCTTGCCAGCTTTATTATTCTTAAAAGTTCTCATATGATGCTAATGCTCTCCTCTTAAATTTTGAGAATGTTTGCCTTTGATAGCTTCAAAATAGCTTCCAAAAGAAATCACCTATGAACCAACAAGGTCTCCGTATCTATGCAAAGTAAATATGTATAAACCAATTCCCTTAAGGGACATATGTTTTAGCAGAACAAACTATGTCTGATTTGATTTTTGGCCTTTAATATTATCTATTGATATTCTACCATGAGAGACAGAATGTTACGGCCATCTCAACTCCAAATATGAATCTCTACTACCTCCAGCACCTTCATCCACCCAATACATTTCTAGAAGCTATTTTGGAGAAGCCACTATCCAGCATTTATACTATTTGCCTATGTAAATTTTATCCATAATTATTCTTTGTAGTGCTTTGGTTGCATTTCCTCTTGCATACAGCTTACTTTTCCAGGACTTAAAAACTGCTTTGTTTCTTCATTTTCTTGTGTTGCTATTGTTTAAATCTGAACTATGAATTAAACACCCAACATGATTTGAAAGAGAAAACTCGCTCTGTGTCTGCTGCACTGTTCCCAGCACTTTCCTTCTGACACCAGAGGTGTGGGTGTTCCATACCAAACAATTCTCCAGCTCCCTGAACACCATCTGGATGTCCTACAATGTCACTCTGTCCCGAGGCTATCCACCTGGGGTTAGCATCAGGTCATCAGATCCCACAGGTTAAGGGCTCAGTCCCACAAAGTTTCTCCTTTCCCAGCTTCAGAAACAATTCCAAGTCCAGCTGGTCTCCTCTGCTTCTAACCCCACCTGACTATAAATCAGAGGTTTTCATGACCTCTCCTCTGCTTGAGTACTTTCTGAGAGTGGCTCACAGAACTCCGGGAAACAGTTTACTTCCTGATTACAAGTTTATCCTAAAGGGATACAACTCAGGAAGAACGGGTTGGAAGAGATGCACATAACAAGGTTTGTAGAAAGAGGAACAAAACTTCCACGCCCTTCCTGGGGGTGTTACCCTCCAGGACCTCTGCATGTTCCCCAGCCCGGAAGCTCTCTGACCTGTCCCTTAGGACTTTTGTCTACACAACCATTTTCTTGGGTTCCTCCTCACTGTTCTGAAAATTCTCTTCACCTCTACTCTGTGTGGCTATCTTTTTTTTTTTTTTTAAGATTTTATTTATTTGACAGAGAAAGAGAGAGAGAGAGCACAAGCAGGGGGAGCGGCAGGCAGAGGGAGAGGGAGAAGCAGGCTTCCCGCTGAGCAGGGAAGCCGATGCAGGGCTCGATCCCAGGACCTGGGATCGTGACCTGAGCTGAAGGTAGACGCTTAACTGACTGAGCCACCCAGGCGCCCCTATGTGTGGCTATCTTATTTCTTGAAACTCTTGACTTCTTTTTTGGTTACCCTCTCCAATGTATTCATAAGACAAAAACCCATGAGAGGTTCATTGTTTCAGACCTTGAACACTTGAACATATCTTTATTCTACCATCACACTTAAATGATAGGTCATCTGGGGATAGAATTTGGTTTCTTTCAGAACTTGAAAGCAGGGGGCTATTGTTTCTAATATTGTTTGGAGAAGTCTGATACTGTTCTGATTCCTAAGTCTCCTTGTATGTCCCCTATATTCTTTCTGAAAACTTTTAGGGTATTTTGTAAATCCCCATTTTCTGAAATTTCACAATGGGGTGCCTTATTGTGGAATTTTCCCCCATTGTTTTGGGTACTGATGTTAAAAAAAATGATTGAAAAAGACAATTTAGGTGATACAAATTTCATTTAATGCTTCATGAAGTAGATAGTCTCAATTTGGAGAATGGCAAAATGGGGCAGAAGGCAGGAACTTTTTATTAGATAAAGAATAAAGAACAAGGAAGAGGAAAAAATAGAAAATATCTGATTGTCTGGGATCACATGGTCACCTTGTTTGTGGTGAGAAACCCAGCATTGGCTTCGTGTCTGGAGATTGGCTGACCAGATGTCCTTCTTCCTGGCCATGCAGAGCATTTACAGGGACATGAAAATTGCCTGAATTTCAGTTTGCTGACATGGCATCTGGTGCAGGAGAGGCTCCCTCTTGGGCCTAGAAATTTATTTTAATGATGGTAAGCTCTTTTTAGTATCAAAACAAACACTTGTTAATTTTAATAAATTAAGTATTTTCTGCTTAGAACATCTCCTCCTTTTTTGTCTGCTTCCTCTTTCTAGAATTTAATCAACTTTTGAACCTCCTGTGATCCTCTAAATTTCTAATATTTTCTTTAAAGTTTGCCATCTAATTATCTCTTCATTCCACTTTTGGGAAAATTTCTTTAACCTTATTTTTTAACCATTTCATTGTTTCTTTTATTATTATTATTATTACTGCCATAATATTTCAATTTCCTATAGAATTTTTTTCTCTGCATGTTCATATTTTCTAGTTTCCTGATCTTGTTCCATGTGCAACATCTTATTTTATATATCCAAGGATCTAAATTAAATATGTTTTTCTTCTGTTTGCGTGTTTCTGCTTTGATCAAATTCCTCTTCTGAAAATTGTGTATTTAAAAAACTGTGGTATCATACCTTTATGTTAGAGGCTGCCTGCCCTCAAATGTCTGCCGGCCCTTGGTCATGTTTTAAGTTGAGATTAAAAAACTGATGGAAAACTGTGTGTCTGTGCCAGTTGTTGCCAGGAAGGCTCTACTGCC